>NW_028277061.1:632500-810281 GCF_059951505.1 Python bivittatus
TGACCTCCCAAAAGCTTCGGCTGCATCATAGCAGAAAAACTGGAAAACAAGCCAACAGCACCAGCCCCCCAAATGCCAAAATCTGGGTATTTGAGGGAAGCAAAATGTTCCCTCAGAGAAAAAAGAAAGGGACACTTTCTCTTCCTATCCCCCTGCGTGATTTCCTTTGCGAATGGAAGCAGAATTGAAGCAGAAAGAAGACAAGCAAGGATGGTGTTAGCATTGAACTCTGTTCATGGAATTTGGCCTCTTTGTTCTTTCAAAGCCCCTATTCCTTCTCTACTCCCCTCCACTGGCCTCACTCAATCCATGACATGCTACAGCTAATCCAATGCCTTCCTGCTCTTCCCAACCACTTGTATCTTCTCATTTGCACAACATTTGCACAAGTATGTAATTAGGGACTGTCTCCCTTCTCCCCACCCCCCTTTAGCCTTCCCTTTCCCTCAAAGAACATATTTGCTTTGCAAAACCAACGTGTCCTGGTCACCCACTTAAAGGTGTACTGGGGAGATTTCTCCTTTATTATCAGTGAAATGCACAAATCCAAGCTTTGGATGAATCAACCTGGAACACAGCTCTGAACAAAGGAGGTTTTCTGTTTGGCTTTCAGATTTCACTTCTCATCACAGAAAATGTTTTCCGTGAGTAAGCAAAAGTTTCGCATTTATTCCTGGACTCTCTCCTCTCTGATTTTTGTGTGTTTGTGTGCTCTTTTCAGGACAGTAACTATTTGTGATTTATTTATTTACGATTCTTCGCAATTGCAGCATACCACTTCAAACTGTGCTTCATGCATTAACTCACGGAGTTGCTCTGAGGAACGGGCAGTTTTTGCCTGGCTTCAGATTCACTTCCTCTCACTGTGCCTCTCACACAGTAATAGCGTCCCGTGTCCTCCAGTTTGAGGTTGTTCATTTGCAGATACAACTGGCTTTTGGCATTGTCCCTGGAGATGGTGAAGCGTCCCTTGACCTTGTCTGAGTAGTAAATACTGCTGGAATCAGGCCATATGGATGCCACCCATTCCAGTCCTTTCCCTGGATACTGCCTCACCCAGCTCATGACATAGCTGCTGAAGGAGAATCCAGAGCCTTGGCAGGAGAGACGGAGGGAATCTCCAGGTCTTCTCACATCCCCTCCAGACTCCACCAACTGGACCTCTGACTGGACACCTAGAAAGAAACGTTGTTTAATAAGATTTTTTGCAAGTCAACACAAAAAAGGGGATAAAAAGCTTCTTTTTGGAGGGGAAAAATAATACCTCTGAGGACTACTAATAAGAAGATAAGATTTATCCAGGGTGTCATTTTTGCTCACTCTAAAGATCAGTTGAGTCTTACTGATGGGAAAACATTCAGAGAAGCACTCAAACTTTGCACAGTTGGGCACAGCAGGAGAACAGGATGATATGGCTCCTTTGAGGAGGAAGCTGTCACTGGATTTGCATAGCCCTCAGGATAAAAGAGCCACCCACTGCTTTGACCTTCTAGAGTTCCTTCATCCTACAGTTTAGACATGGTTTTCCAGTGCTGAACAAGTCCAAACACCAGTCAAGGCACAGTTTTTAATTCTTTAAGAAATAAGTTAACTGTCACGTTTGTTTTGTAGGAGATAAAACAATGTCTTGCAACTTTAAAGGACATATATCTAAATTGAGTATGAAAATGCTCCTGAATTTACATAGTTTTGGGGATGAAAGTGCTTCTCTTTGCTTTGACCTTGACGATTTCCTTGAGCCTATATTACAAAAGTGATATTTAGATGATGAACAAATCATAAACCCATCAAGATTACACATTCAAAGCGCTCTACAAAGACCTGCAGATTGATGGGGGAGGAAGGTTTTGTTTGTGGTTTGTTTTTTTGCAAAAGCTCAAACTCAGAAAAGTGTTTAAAGAATCAAAGCTCAGAACTAACATGCACAGACACCCATACAGAAGTATTTAATAGCCACAGTAGAGACAGAGTGGGAGAGCATATGACAGTTCACCCATTATTGATAAGCTACCGTGGTTTGTTAAACCAAAATGTTGATCTGATGCAGGCTACACAACCAAGAATAATTTCCTAAGAGCAAGGACTCTGTCTTTAAAAGTCACAAAGTAAATCCAATAAATTACTTTAGGATCAAACATTTTCTCTGAAAAAGTTGAATAGGTCACCTTGTGGTCTCCTAAAAATTCAGTTAGCTTTATGGCCACGAAAGGAGGACTACAGTGAACTCAGCCTTGGTATGTGGAGAGAAGAGTAGGTTCTTGAGGAGCGGAACTGACATGGGAACATCTCTATGAATTTTCAAGCCAGCAACCAAGAGAATCATCAGCCTGAGAATTGAAACCCCATCAGGAAATCCTGGTTTCATTTTCCTGCCCCTCCCCCCTTGGCTCCTGGGGTTCTGTGGGACAAGACTGCCCCCCCCCTCCTCCCAGTGTGCACTATGAGCCGAATCAGGCCTGGTTCTCCAGGGAGATGCTTCTGTTGCAAGAGAGAAAGTGAGTTTGGGAAGATGTGACTCAGCTCCAGAAGATCAGAGCAGGTGTAGTGAGAAAGCAAAGCTGCCCTTTGATTTCCTGATCTGAAAGAGGCTTGGAAAGGTAACTAGTCTGGAGGGTTTGGAGAGGGCAAACTTCTTTTCACACTTCTGATAGAAGCATCAGGCCTTATACTCTGAAGGAGATGAGGATGTCTTTAGGAAAACTGGGCAATGCTCTCCTCTCCCCCATGCCCATTTAGCCTTTATTTCCCTCAAAGAACATATTTGCTATCATTGCCAATGTGTGCTGCTCACCACCTTAATGGTACCCTCGGAGAATTCTCCTATATTATCAGTGAAATGCTCAATCAGAAAAGTGTGGATGAATCAACCTGGAAACAGCTCTGAACAAAGGAGGTTTTCTGTTTGGCTTTCAGATTTCACTTCTGCTGACAGAAAATATTTTCAGGACGTAAGAAAAGTTTAGCATTTATTCCTGGACTCTCTCTTCAAGCTCTGTCTGTCTTTGTGTTGTTTGTGTGTCCTTTTCAGGAGAGTACACTTTTATGATTATTTTGTATGATTCTTCACAAATTTACTGTAACAATTCAAACTTGTCTTCATGGATGAACTCTCAGAGCTGCTCTGAGGAACGGGCAGTTTTTGCTTGGCTTCAGATTCACTTCCTCTCACTGTGTCTCTCACACAGTAATAGAGTCCCGTGTCTTCTTCTTTCAGGTTTTCCATTTGCAGAAACAGCTGGCTTTTGTCATTGTCCCTGGAGATGGTGAAGCGCCCCTTGACTTTGTCTGAGTAGTACGTGTCTCCAGCAAAATCAATCGCAGCAACCCATTCCAGTCCTTTCCCTGGATACTGTCTCACCCAGTCCATGTCATAGCTGCTGAAGGTGAATCCGGAGCCTTGGCAGGAGAGACGGAGGGACTCTCCGGGTCTTCTCACATCCCCTCCAGACTCGACCAACTGGACCTCTGACTGGATACCTAAAAAGAAAGGTTGCTTAATAAGACCTTCTGCAGGTAAACTCAAAAAAGGAGATAAAAAACTTCTTTTAGGATGGGAAGAATAATACCTCTGAGGACTACTAATAACAAGATGAGGTTTATCCAGGGTGTCATTTTTGCTCACTCTGAAGTTCGGAGGAGTCTTAGTCACTAGAAAACATTCAGAGAAGCACTCAAGCTTTGTGTTGTCCGGAGTAGCAGGAGAGGAGGATGATACGGCTCCTTTGAGCAGGAAGCTGTCACTGGATTTGCATAGCCCTCAGGATAAAGGAGCCATGCACTGCTTTTACCATCTAGAGTTCCTTCAACCTATATTTTAGACATCTTTTCTGATGCTCAACACCAGTTGAGGCAGATTTTTTTTAATCCTGAAGGTGTATGCGAAGCACTAATTTTCTTTTGGAGGTTGCTCTGTATCCGGGAATTTATCATCTGCTTTTGGACGGGGTTGCACTGCCCCAGACAGAGCCAGTCTGTATTCTGGGGGTCCTCCTGGACTCACGACTCCTGCTTGAAGAGCAGGTAGCAGTCATGGCCAGGGGGGTCATCACTCACCTTCGTGTGGTGTGCCAGTTATGCTCCTTTCTGAAGCGGGAGGCTCTCCATTCAGTCACTCATCCCTTGTCATCTCTCCATTAGACTCTTGCAATGCATTCCCTTGAAGAGTATCCAGGAGCTACAGGTTGGTCAAAATGCAGCTGCACGAATAATCTTGGGTCCCCCAGGATGGCTCATAAAACACCTTTGCTGTGGGAGCTGCATTGGGTGCCCATTTGCTTCTGGGTCCACTTCATGGTGTTGGTTATCACCTTCAAGGGCCTACATGGCATGGGTCCAGGTTACATGAAGGACCATCACACCCCCATCACATCAACTCGTCCCACCAGACAGGCAGCGAGGGCATGTTGCGGACCCCGTCAGCGAGAAAATATTGGCTGGCAGGGCCCAGGAGGAGAGCCTACTGTGCCATTGCCCCCAAATTTTGGAATATTCTCCCCTCAGTGACACGGTGGGGCCGTACCCTCCCGGTTTTCTGGAAAGGATTTAAGACCTGGCTCTGGCAGGGGGCAATAGGAGTTTTTCTCAATCCTGGGGCTGGCTGGTGCCCTGATGTCACCCCTGAGTTATTCTCCAACTCTATCATTCTTAGAATTGATTTATTAAATTTAATGTCGAAGGCATTACAGATCTCTATAAATATAAATACCCACAGAAGGGTCACTTCACCTTGGGCACAGAGAGAACTGCTCCTGTCTGTGCTCTTGCACTCTGAAGATGCCGGTCACAGGTGCTGGTGAAACGTTAGGAAACAAGACTTCAAGACCATGGCCATACAGCCCGGAAGACCCACACCAGCCATAATATTAAATGTAATATTGTTTTTATATTGTATTTTAAATGATTTTATCCCCTTTGTAAACCACCCAGAGTCACTTTTCGATGAGATGGGCATGGAAAAATTTCATACATACATACATACATACATACATACATACATACATACATAAACATTAAAGGACATATACCTAATATTACTGGGAAACTACTCCTGAATTTATATAGTTTGGGGATCAAAATTCTACTCTGTGGTTTGAATTTGTAGATTTCCTTGAGCCTATATTACACACATAATTTTTAGATGATGAACAAATCATAAACCCATCAAGATGATATGTTCAAAGTGCTCTAGAAGCAGATTCAGACTTTCAAGGGAGGAAGTTTTTTTTTTTTTTTTTGCAAAAGCTCCAACTCTGCAAAGTGTTTCTAGAATCAAAACTCAAAACTAACGTGCACAGACACCCATGCAGAGTTATTTAATAGCCACATTAGAGACAAAGGGGGAGAGCATATGACAGTTCACCCTTTATTGTAAGTTACCATGGTTTGTTAAAGCCAACAAAGTTAATCTGATGCAGGCTACACAACCAAGAATAATTTCCTAAGAACAAGGACTGCAAATTGCAAGTCACAAAGTAAAACCCAGAAATTATTTTAGGACCAAACACTTTCTCCAAAAAAGTTGAATAGGTCCCCTTGTGGTTTCCTGAAAATTCAGTTAGCTTTATGGTCATGAAAGGAGGACTATAGTGAACCCTGCCTTGGTTTTGTGGAGAGAAAAGTAGCTTCTTGAGGAGCGGAACTGACATGGGACCATCTCTATGAATTTTCAAGCCACCAAGCAAGAGAATAATGAGCCGCAGACTTGAAACCTCATCAGGAGATCCTGTTTTTTTCCCCTGCCCCATCCGCCAGGGCTCATGGGATTCTGTGGGACAATGCTGCCCCCTGGTGTGCAGGATGAGCCAAAGCAGGCCTGGTTCTCCAGGGAGATGCTCCTATTGCAAGAGAGGAAGTGAGTCTGGGAAGACGTGACTCAGCTCCAGAAGATCAGAGCAGGTGTAGTGAGAAAGCAAAGATACTCATTGATTTCCTCATCCAAAATAGTCTTGGAAAGTGACTGGTCTGGATGGTTTGGAGAACACAAACCTCTCATTTTGATCCTTCTAATGGAATCATCAGGCCTTATAGTGTGAAGGAGATCAGGACTCCCTTGGGAGAACTGGGCAACACTGTTCTGTTCTGCGCGAAGGAGATCAGGTCCGCTTTAGCAGAGTTTAGCAATGCGGCCCTGTTTTTCCTTCATTCTAGATTTTCTGATAGAAAATGAGCATGAGAGCTATTTAGATTTTCAAGATTCCCCCTCATGCATCTGTTTTGTTATTTTGAACGTGAGAATAATCCTTACTTTATCACCTCTCCTTTATTTTCCCTGGATGACTGTGATTTTCAGTAGTGTGAGATGTAATACAAATCATTCTCTTTTTTATTTAATACGTAGTTTAATAAATTAATGAATTACTTTTAAATATGCACTTCTCCCAGATAAATCTCTCTCTCCATCCTTTGGGGATCCTCTTTTTCAAGAGTGCTCCTACTTGTTTTTCTCATTTACTACAGTACATCCGAAAAGTTTGGCTGCAGTTTAGCCGACAAACATGGAAACAAACTAAAAAAATCCACCAGCCCCCTTAACGCAAAAATCCAGGTATTTGAGGGGAGAACTGTACTGAGCTGGGGTTTCCTGTCTTTTCCTTATCTGGTATTGTCTAATTGGAATGTAGATCTCTTCCGGAAGAAATATTTTTATGATTAGTTTTTTTGGGGTTTAAGGAATGTTGGCCCTTCCTGCCAGGTCTTTAGTTATTCCATTTTGGTCTAGGGTGGAGGACTCTTGATTCTTTCTGTTGTGTCTTAATCTTTTTGGGTGAGCCCATTCGTACTATAATTTATCCACATGCTTTGATTGCTGTTTAAGATTGACAGTGGTAGGGTGAGACAAATGGGAAGCTTTGACTTCCTGCTGACATGGGGGGGGGGGAGAATTTGATTTCCTTCTCACACAGATAAACATGAAAACGAACCAACAAAATCCACCAGCCCCCAAAAATGCAA
This sequence comes from Python bivittatus, assembly GCF_059951505.1. NCBI lineage: Eukaryota > Metazoa > Chordata > Lepidosauria > Squamata > Pythonidae > Python > Python bivittatus. Next base: position 639,452 of record NW_028277061.1, read on the forward strand.
TAATCCGGCTATCTGAGGGAAGCAAAATTGTTCACTCAGAGAAAAAAAAGAAAGGGACGGTGTCTCTTCCTATCCCTGTGTGTGATTTCCTTTCGAATAGAAGCAGAACTCGAAGCAGAAAGAAGACAAACAATGATTGTCTAAGCATTTAACTTTGTTCATGAAATTTGGCCTCTTTGTTCTTTCCGGTCCCCTGTTCCCTCCGTGGTCCTCCCTACTGGCCTCCCTCAATGCCAATGTCTTCTTGCTCTTCCCCACTATTTGTATCTCCTCATTTTCACAAGTATATAACTAGGGACATTCTCCTGTCCCCCCACCCCCCTTTAGCCCTGTCCTCACCTCAAATAAACATATTTGCTTTTCAATGCCATTGTGTCCTGCTCACCCCCTTTTAATTGTGTCTTTCCCTCAAATGACATATTTGCTTTTCACTGCCAACGTGTCCTGCTTACCAGCTTAAAGGTACCCTGAGGAGATTTATCCTATATTATCTGTGAAATGTACATAATCCAGAAGTGCAGATGAATCAACTTGCATAGCAGCTCTGAACAAAGGAGGTTTTACGTTTGGTTTTCAGATTGACTTCCTTTCCTCTAGTTCTGCTCACAGAAAATATTATCAGAAGGTAAGAAAAGGTTTAGCATTAATTCTGGACTCTGTGTTCCAGCTCTGTCTTTTTATGTGATTGTGTGTCCTTTTTAGGAGAGTAGCTTTTTATGATTTTTTTTTTTTTTTGGATGATTCTTCACAAATTTAGTGTACTGATTCAAACTGTGGCTCATGGATGAACATGCAGAGCTCCTCTCAGGAACAGGCAGTTTTTGCTCGGCTTCATATTCACTTCCTCCCACTGTGTCTCACACAGTAATAGTGTCCCATGTCCTCTGGCTCGAGGTTGTTCATTTGCAGATAGAGCTGGCTGCGGGAATCATCCCTGGAGATGGTGAAGCGTCCCTTGACTTTGTCTGAGTAGGAAACAGTGCTGGAATCAGGCCATATGGATGCCACCCATTCCAGTCCTTTCCCTGGATATTGTCTCACCCAGTTCATGCCATAGTCGCTGAAGGTGAATCCGGAGCCTTGGCAGGAGAGGGAGAGGGAGCCTCCAGGTCTTCTCACATCCCCTCCAGACTCCACCAACTGGACCTCTGACTGGACACCTAGAAAGAAACGTTGTTTAATAAGACTTTGTGCAGGTACCACACACATAAAGGGGATAAAAATCTTCTTTTTTTGGGGGGGAAATAATACCTCTGAGGACTACTAATAACAAGATGAGATTTATCCAGGGTGTCATTTTTGCTCACTCTAAAGTTCTAAGGAGTCTTACTGATGGGAAAACATTCAGACAAGCACTCAAGCTTTGTGTGTTTGGGTGCAGCAGGAGAGCAGGAATATATGGCTCCATTGAACAGGAAGCTGTCACTGAATTTGCATAGCCTACAGGATAAAAGAACCATGTGATGCCCTGACTTTCTAAATTTCTTTCAATCTACATTGTAGACATACTGTTGAAATGCTGAAGAAGTCCCAACACATGTCAAGGCAGAATATTTTAATTCTTAACAATTATGTGAAGAAGCAGGCTTATTTTATAGAAAGTAAAACCATGTCTTGCAACAATGAAGGTCCTATGGCTCATTTGAGCAGGAAACTGCTGTTCAATTCACATAGTCTTACCTTCTAGAGATCCTTCAGCCCATGTTATGCATATGATATTTTGATGATGAACCAGTCCTAAGCCTATCATATTGTCATACAATAAGGTGCAGATTTTCAAGGGTGGAAACTTTTTCTTTCAAAAACTTCAACTCTGAAAAATGTTTCTAGAATCAAAACTCAAAACCAACATGCAGAAATACTCATAAAAAAAATATTTTAATAGCCACACTACAGTCTAAGCGGGATAGCATATGACAATTCACCCATTTTGATAAACTACTTTCCACTACTTATTGTTTGTTAAAGAAACTAGAGTTTATCTGATCCAGTCTAAATAATGAAGAATGCTTCCCAAAACAGAAAGGTTGACTTGAAAAAGTTAGACACATAGTAAACCCAAGAAATCACTTTATGGCCAACCACATTGTGCTTTGACCTTCTAGAGTTACTTCAACCTACATTTTAGACATTTCTTGTGATGCTCAAGAAGCCCCAATAACAGTCAAGGCAGATTTTCTTAATCCTCAAGAAGTATGTGAAGCAGCATATTTATTATGGAGGTCCCTCTGTATCTGGGAGTTTACCATCTTTGGTTTTGGACATGGTTGCTGTGCCCCAGACAGACCCGGTACATAATCTGGAGGTCCTCCTGGAATCATGACTCCTGCTGGAGGATCAGGTGGCAGAGGTGTCCAGGAGGCCCTTCTCCCAGCTTCATGTGGTGTGCCAGTTATGCCCTTTCTGGGATCTGGAGGCTCTCGGTTCAGTCACTCATCCCTTGTCATCTCTCAGACTATTGCAATGTGTTCCCTTGAAGAGTATCCAAAAGCACATTGGTTCAAAATGTGGCCGTGTGAACAATCTTTGGTGCCTCTAGGATGGCTCATACAACATTGGTGCGGGTGCTGCATTGGGTGCCAGTTCAGTTCAGTTCATACATTTATTTGCAACCATAGTTTTTAGCAAAATTCATTTAAAATTACAGCAATCCACAACATTGGGTGCCAATTTGCTTCCGGATCCAATTCAAGGTGTTGGTTATTACCTTTCAAGCCCTGCATGGCATGGGTCCAGGTTACATAAGGAACCATCTCACCCCCATTACATCAACCCTTCCCACCCGGTCAGGCAGGGGGGCCATGTTGTGGACCCCATCAGGGAGAAGATGTCAGCTGGCAGGGCCCAGGAGACCGTTCTCTGCCGTGGCCCCGCCCTTTTGGATATTACCCCCGCAGAGCTGCAGTGGGGCCCTACCCTCCCAGTTTTCTGGAAAGGACTGAAGACCTGGCTCTACCAGCTTGCATGGGGTGATAGGAGTTTTCATCAATCTTGTGGGTGGCTAATGACCTGATGTCACTCCTCCATTATTCACCACATACATCATTCTTTGAATTCATTTATTATTTTAAAAATATTTTTGATATTGTATTTTAATTGACTTTATTCCCTTTGTAAACCACCCAGAGTCTCTTTTCAACAAGATGGACTCTGACAACATTGATAGATAGATAGATAGATAGATAGATAGATAGATAGATAGATAGATAGATAGATAGATAGATAAATCTTAAAGGACATATATGTAATTTGAGCAGGAAACTGCTCCTGAATTTACATAGCTTTGGGGATCAAAGTGCTACTCTGTGCTTTGACGTTGTAGATTTCCTTTAGCCTATTTTACACAAACAATATTTAAATGGTAGAGAAATCATAACCCCTTAAGATCAAATGTTCAAGTTGCTCTGAAAAGAGGTGTAGATTTTCAGGGGAGGAACTTTTATTATTATTTTTTTTTTTTGCAAAAGCTCCACAACAGAAAAGTGTTTCTACAATCAAAACTCAAAACTAACATGCCCAGACACCCATACAGAATTATTTAATAGCCACATTAGAGACAGAGTGGGGCAGCATATGACAGTTTACCCATTATTGATAAGCTACCATTGTTTGTTAAAGCCAAAAAGGTAAATTTGATACAGGCTACACAACCAAGAATTATTTCCAAAGAACAAGGACTGCATCTTTGCAAGTCACAAAGTAAAACCAAAAAAATACTTTATGACCAAACATTTTGTCTGAAAAAGTTGAATAGGTCACCTTGTGGTCTCCTAAAAATTCAGTTAGTGCTATGTTCAAAAAAGAAGGACTATTGTGAATTCAGCCTTGGTTTTGTGGAGAGAAGAGAAGTTTCTTGAGGTGCAGAACTCACATGAGACCACCTCTGTGAATTTTAAGCCACCAACCAATAGAATCGTCAGCCTCAGGAGTGAAACCCCATCAGGAAATCCTGGTTTTATTTCCTTGCCCCTCCCCCATGTCTAATGGGGTTCTGTGGGACAATACTGCCCCCTGGTGTCCAATATGAGCCAAAGCAGGCCTGGTTCCCCAGGGAGATGCTCCTATTGCAAGAGAGGAAGTGAGGCTGGGAAGACGTGACTCAGCTCCAGAAGATCAGAGCGGGTGTAGTGAGAAAGCAAAGCTGCTCCTTGATTTCCTCATCCGAAATAAATTTGGAAAGGTGACTGCTCTGGAGGGTGTGGAGAAGGTAAACTTCTTATTTTCATCCTTCTAATGCAATCGTCAGGCCTTATACTGCAAAGTAGATCAGGATTCCCCTAAAAGAATTGAGCAATGCTTCTCTGTTCTTGCTTCATTGTACGTTTCCTGATAGTTAATAAGTATGGCAGCTATTTCGATTTTAAAGATCCCCTCTCATGCTTCTGCTTTTTTATTTTGCATGTGAGAATAATCCTTACTTACTTAATTAATTAATTCATTGAGCCATATGTGTTGATTGCTTTTTAAGATAGAGTAAGGTAGGATGAGACAAATGGGAAGTTTTGACTTCCTGCTGACATGGGGCGGGGGGGATTTGATTTCCTTCTCACACAAACATGAAGACGAACCAACAAACTCTACTAGCCTCCTGAATGCAAAAATCCAGGTATTTGAGGGAAGCAAATTTGTTCCCTCAGAGAAAAAAAGAAAGGTTCATTCTCTCTTCCTATCCCCCTGCATAATTTCCTCTGCAAATTGAAGCAGAACTCAAAGCACAAAGAAGACAAGCAAGGATGGTGTAAGCATGTAATTCTGATCATGGAATTTGGCCTCTTCCTTCTTCCAAAGCCCCGATTCCCCCGTCATCCACCCCACTAGCCTCACCGGATCCATGACGTGCTATAGCCAATCCAGTTCCTTCTTGCTCTTCCCCAACACTTATATCTTCGCATTTGCACAAGTGGATAATTAGGGACTGTCTCCTCTCCCCCCACCCCCTTTAGCCTTGTCTTTCCCTGAAAAAACATATTTCCTATTCAATGCCAATGTGTCTTGCTCACCACTTAAAGTACCCTGGGAAGATTTCTCCTATATTATCCGTGAAATGCAGCAATCCAAAAGTGTGGATGAGTCAACCTGGAAAGAAGCTCTGAACACAGGAGGTTTTCTGTTTTTCTTTCAGATTAACTCCCTCTCCTCTAGTTCTGCTCACAGGAAATATTTTGAGTAGGTAAGCAAAAGCTTTGCATTAATTCCCAGTATCTTTCTTCCAACTCTGTCTTTTTATGTCTTTCTTTGCTGTTTTCAGGAGAGTAACTTTTTGCGATTTTTTGCATGATTCTTCACAATTTCAGTTCACAAGTTGAAACTGTGGTTCCTGGATAAACTCGCTGAACTGCTCTGAGGAATGGGCAGTTTTTGCCTGGCTTCAGATTCACTTCCTCTCACTGTGTGTCTCACACAGTAATAGCGTCCCGTGTCCTCTGGCTTGAGGTTGTTCATTTGCAAATAGAGTTGGCTTTTGGCATTGTCCCTGGAGATGGTGAAGCGTCCCTTGACTTTGTCTGAGTAGAATTTTCCACTGGAATCACCATATATGAACGCAACCCATTCTAGTCTTTTCCCCGGATACTGCCTCACCCAGCTCATGCCATAGCTGCTGAAGGTGAATCCAGACCCTTGGCAGGAGAGGCGGAGGGACTCTCCAGGTCTTCTCACGTCCCCTCCAGACTCCACCAGCTGGACCTCTGACTGGACACCTAGAAAGAAATGTTGTTTAATAAGACGTTCTGCAGGTAAACACACAAACAAGGAGATAAAAATCTTCTATTTGGAGGGGGAAAGTAATACCTCTGAGGACTATTGATAATAATATGATGGTTATCCAGAGGGTCATTTTTGCTCACTCTAAAGATCGGAGGAGTCTTACTGATGGGAAAACATTCAGACAAGCACTCAAACTTTGTGTGGTTGGGTGTAGCAGGAGAGCAGGAAGATATGGCTCCTTTCAGCAGAAACCTGTCACTGAATTTGCATAGCCTTCAGGATAAAAGAGCCATGCCATGCCCAGACTTTCTAAATTTCCTTCAACCTACATTGTAGACATACTGTTGAAATGCTGAAGAAGTCCCAACACCAGTCAAGGCTGAATATTTTAATCGTTAAAAAATATATGAAGCAGCAGGCTTATTTTACATAAAGTAAAACTATGTCCTACAGATTCATCTATTCAGAAAAGTGTTTCTAGGATCAACTCTCAAAGCTAAGACAGAAAAGCACCCATCAAGGATTCTTTAATACCAACATTCAACAGAGAATGGGAGGACTCATTTGAGCACCTCAGTTTGGATAAGCGGTTTTTCTTTAACAATGATTTGGAAAAGAAACCAGAATTAATTTAGTGCAAACTAAGCAGTGAAAAATGACTTGTAAAAGACAATACTTGAGTCTCCCCGAAATCAAAACCAAGAAATCACATGATGACCACATACTCTCTCAGGGGACTGACAGAGAGGAATAAATAATTTTGCATTATCCCAAAAATTCAATTTGTTTTACATTCAAGAGAAAAGTGACGGAGAGAATTCCCCTTGGAATTACAGAGAAAATGGTAGTCCCAGGAGGAGTTCCGCTGCCATTTGACCATTTCTAGGAATGTTCAACCAAACTGTTAAGGAAATAGGCTCCCAAATAACACCCCATCTGGAAACTCTGGTTATCATTGCCTACCCCTCTGTCGTGGCCAATTTCTTCTGGGTGACAATGCTGCCTTGCAGTGAGGAAGATGAGGAGTAGCAATATAAGATGGATTGTCGAGGACATACTTATATTGCAGCGGGGAAAGTGATTCTGGGAAGAAATGGTTGATCTCCAGGAGATTTAAGGAGATCTAGTGAAGGATGAAAGCTGTTCTGCTATTTCTGCATGGGAAGGATGAATGAAAGGCTTCCTGTACTAGATTTTTGAAGGAGGAGGAGTGTTACTTTTCCTAAATAATTGCTGTGGTTTGAGGTTGTATATTTACAGATACAGCTGGCTGTTGGCATTGTCCCTGGAGATGGTGAAGTGTCCTTTCACTTTGTCTGAGTAGAATTTTACACTGGAATCAGTATATATTTATGCAAACCATTCAGGTCCCTTCTCCGGATACAACTCAACACAAGAGGCTTGTGAAGAGGGGACAGAGGGAATTTTCATGTCTTCTCACATCCCCTCCAGACTCCAGCAACTGGACCTCAGATTGGATACCTAGAAGGAATGGTTGTTTAATAAGACCTCCTTCAAGTAACCATATAAAAGGAGGAAAAACCACTCTGCTTGCAGGGGAAAGTAATACCTCTGAGGACTATTGATAATAATATGATGTTTATCCAAAAATGTTATCCATTTTTGCTCGCTCTAAAGATCGGAGGAGTCTTACTGATGGGAAAACATTCAGACAACCACTCAAACTTTGTGTGGTTGGGTGTAGCAGGAGAGCAGAATGAAATGGCTCCTTTGAGCAGGAAGCTGTCACTGAATTTATGTAGCCCTCAGGATAAAAGACCCTTGCACTGCTTTGACCTTCTAGAGTTCCTTCATCCTACAGTTTAGACATGGTTTTCCTATACTGAACAAGTCCTAACACCACTGAAGGCACAATTTTTAAATCCTTAAGAAATAAGTGAAGCAGCAGTTTTAATTCATCGGAGGTAAAACCATGTCTTGCATAATTAAAGCACATATACCTGATTTGAGTAGGAACCTCTCCTCAATTTACATAGCTTTGGGGATAAAAGTGGTACTCTGTGTTTTGATCTTGTAGATTTCCTTGAGCCTCTTTACACAAATAATATTTAGATGATGAAGAAATCATAAACCCATCTAGATGATATGTTCAAATTGCTCTACAAAGAAAGTAGATTTTCAAGGGAGGAAGGTTTTATTTATTTATTTTCTTTTTGCGAAAGCTCCAATTCAGAAAAGTGTTTCTCGAATCAAAACTCAAAACTAACATGCATAGATACCCATACATAGTTATTTAATGGCCACATTAGAGAGAGAGTGAGGGAGTATATGACAGATCACCCATTATTGAAAAGCTATCATGGTTTGTTAAAGCCACCCAAATTAAGGATTTTAAGGTGACTGCTCTGGAGGGTGTGGAGAGGGCAAACTTCTTATTTTCATCCTTCTAATGGAATTGCCAGGCCTTATAGTCCAAAGGAGATCAGGGTTGCTTTAGGAGAATGTGGCCACGCTGCTGTGTTCTCCCTTCATTCTAGCTTTCCTTATAGAAAATAAGGATGGCAGCTATTTAGTTTTTAAAGATTCCCTCTCATGCTTCTGCTTTGTTATTTTGCAGTGAGAATCATCCTTACTTTATCAGTTCTCCTTTATTTTCACTGCATGACTGTGGTTTTCATTAGTCTGAGACATAATATAAAACCATCCCCTTTTGTAATAGATATGTAGTTTATTTTTTAAAAAAATATCCACTTCTCCCAGATAAATCTCTCTCTCTGTCCTTTGGGGATCCTCTTTGTCATGAGCACTCCTACTTGTTTTTTTTCCCTCATTTCCTACCTCCCAAAAGCTTCAGCTGCATATAGCAGACAAACCTGAAAACAAACCAACAAAATCCACCAGCCCCCTAAATGCAAAAATCCGGGTATTTGAGGGAAGCAAAATTGTTCACTCAGAGAAAAAAAAGAAAGGGACGCTGTCTCTTCCTATCCCTCTGTCAGATTTCCTTTGCAAATAGAAGCAGAACTTGAAGCAGAAAGAAGAAAAGCAAGGATGATGTAAGCATTGAACACCTCTTCAAGGAATTTGGCCAGTTTATACTTTCAAAGCCCCTCTTCCCTCTGTAGTTGTCCCCACTGGCCTCACTCAATCTGTGATGTGCTACAGCCAATCCAATGCCTTGTTCCTCTTCCCAACCACTTGTATCTTCTCATTTGCACAAGTGCAAAATTAGGGACTGTCTCCCTCCTCCCACTCCCCTTTACACTTGTCATTCCCTCAAACAACATATTTCCTTCTCAATGCCAATGTGGCCTGCTCACAACCTGAAAGGTACCCTGGAGAGATTTCTCCTATATTATCTGTGAAATGCACAAATCCAAAAGTGTGGATGAATCAACCTGGAAAGAAGCTCTGAACAAAGGACGTTTTCTGTTTGGATTTCAGCTTGACTTCGTCTCCTGTAGTTCTGCTCACAGGAGATATTTTCAGTAGGTAAGCAAAAGCTTTGCATTTATTCCTGGATGTTCTATCCTAACTCTATCTGGGTCTATTTATGTGTTTGTTCTTTTCAGGAGAGTAACTTTTTGTGATTTTTTAAAATAATTCTTCAAAAATTTAGTCTACCAATTCAAACTTTACTTCATGGATGAACCTGCAGAGCTGCTCTGAGGAAGGGAAGGTTCTTGCTTGGCTTCAGATTCACTTCCTCTCACTGTGTCTCTTGCACAGTAATAGCGTCCCGTGTCCTCCAGTTTGAGGTTGTTCATTTGCAGATACAGCTGGCTTTTGGCATTGTCCCTGGAGATGGTGAAGCGTCCCTTGACTTTGTCTGAGTAGTAAATACTGCTGGAATCAGACCTAATGTATGCCACCCATTCCAGTCCTTTCCCTGGATACTGCCTCACCCAGTTCATGTTATAGCTGCTGAAGGTGAATCCAGAGCCTTGGCAGGAGAGGCGGAGGGAATCTCCAGGTCTTCTCACATCCCCTCCAGACTCCACCAACTGGACCTCTGACTGGACACCTAGAAAGAAATATTGTTGAATAAGATCTTTTGCATGTAAACAAACAAAAAGGGGATAAAAATCTTTTTGGAATGGAAAAATAATACCTCTGAGGATGATTGATAATAATATGAGGTTAATCCAGAGTGTCATTTTTGCCCGCTCGAAAGATTGGAGGAGACTTACTAATGGGAACATATTCAGACAAGCACTTAAGCTTTGCGTTGTTGGGCGTAGCAGGAGAGGAGGATGATATGGCTCCTTGGAACAGGAATCTGTCACTGAATTTGCATAGACCACAGTATAAAAGAACCGTGTGATGCCCTGACTTTCCAAATTAACTTCAACCTAAATTGCAGACGTACTGTTGAAATGCTGAAGAAGTCCCAACACCAGCCAAGGAAGAGTATTTTAATCCTTAAGGAATATCTGAAGCAGCAGGCTTATTTTTTTAGAAAATAAAACTATGCCTTGCACATTCATCCATTCAGATAAGCATTTCTAGAATCAAGTCTCAAAACTAACATGGACGAGCACTCATCAAGGATTCTTTAATAGCCACATATTTGGGAAAATGGGAGGGCTCATGTGAGCGCCTCAGCATGGATAAGCTATTTTTCTTTAAGGATGGTTTGTTACAGAAACCAGAATTAATGTAGTTTAGGCTAAGCAGTGAAGAATGATTTGTGAAACACAATACTTGAGTCTCCCCAAAATCAAAACCAAGAAATCAAATTATGGCCACATGCGCTCTCAGGGGAGTGACAAAGAGGAATAAATAATTTTGCATTATCCCACAAATTCAGTTTGCTTTATGTTTAAGAGAAAAGTGCTGGAGAGAATTCCCCTTTGAATTTCAGAGAAGATGGTAGTCCCAGGTGGAGGCCAGCTGCCATTTGACCATTTCTAGGGACTTTCAACCAAACAGTCAAGGAAATAGACCCCCAAATAAAACCCCATCTGGAAACTCTGGTTACAATTCCTTACCCCTCTGTCATGGCTCATTTATTCTGGGTGACAATCCTGCCTTCCATTGTTAAAGATGAGAAGTAGCAACATAAGATGGACTGTCCAGGACATGCTTGTATTGCAAGAGGGAAAGTGATTCTGGGAAGAAATGGTTGATCTCCAGAAGATTTAAGGAACTCTAGTGAAGAATGAAAGCTGTTCTTTCATTTCTTCATGGGAAAGATGTTTGAAAGGACTACTGTACTAGATTTTTGGATGAGGAGGAGGAGTATTATTACTAAATTTCTCTGGCTTGAGGTTGTTTATTTGCAGGTACAGCTGGCTTTTGGCCTTGTCCCTGGAGATGGGGAAGCGTCCCTTGACTTTGTCTGAGTAGTAAATAGTGCTGGAACTGGGGCTTATGAGTGCCACCCATTCCAGTCCTTTCCCAGAAATTGTCTCACCCAGTACATGTCATAGCTGCTGAAGGAGAATCCAGAGGCTTTGCAAGATGGATGCAGGGAATCTCCAGGTCTTCTCACATCCCCTTCAGGCTTAACCCACTGGACCTCAGATTGGACACCCAGAATGGATGGTTGTTTGGTAAGACCTCCTGCAGGTAACCATAAAAAAGTAAGAAAAACCACTCTGCTTCTAGGGGAAAGTAATACCTCTGGGGACTACCAATAAGAACATGAGGTTTGGCCAGAGTGTCATTTTTTCTCACTCTAAGGATCGGAGGAGTCTCACTGATGGGAAAGATTCAGACAGCCACTCAAACTTTGTGTTGTTGGGCATAGCAGGAGAACAGAAAGAGGCGCCTCCTTTGAGCCGGAAGCTGTCCCTGAATTTGCATAGCCCACAGGATGAAAGAGCCACACACTGCTTTGACCTTCTAGTGTTCCTTCATCCTACAATGTATACATAGTTTTCCAGTATTGCACAAGTCCCAACACCAGAGAAGGCACAATTTTAAATCCTTAAGGAAGAAGTGAACCAGCAGTTTTATTTCATTGGAGGAAAAACCATGCCTTCCAAAATTAAAGCACAGATACCTAATTTGAGTGGGAACCTCTCCTCAATTAACATAGCTTTGGGGATCAAAGTGCTACTCTGTGCTTTGATCTTGTAGATTTCCTTGAGCCTTTTTACACAAATAATATTTAGATGATAAATCATAAACCCGTCTAGATGATATGTTCAAATCACTCTACAAAGAAAGCAGATGTTCAAGGGAGGAAGGTTTTATTTATTTGTTTTCTTTTTGCAAAAGCTCCATTTCAGAAATGTCTTTCTAGAATCAAGACTCAAAACTAACATGCCCAGACACCCATGAACAGTTATTTACTAGCCGCATCAGAGACAGAGTGGGAGAGCAAATGACAGTTCATCCATTATTGAAAAGCCACCATGGTTTGTTAAACCCAAAAAAGTTAACCTGATGCAGGCTACACAACCAAGAATAACTTCCAAAGAACAAAGATTGCATCTTTGCAAGTCACAAAGTAAAACCAAGAAATCACTTTATAACCTGACAAAGTCAGGAGAAAGATCCCCCTCTCCCTTTCTTTGGAGCTGACAGAAAAAAAGGCTGTGGGGTGGGGGGGAAGGTCCACAGCACACTGCCCTTCCACTACTATCCCCCCACCCAGCCATTACGTCTCACGCCAACTCTCCAGCGTCCCAAAGTCTTGGCTCGCCTCTCCAGACAAAAAGTCCCATGGAATCAGAGAGTCTGGACAAACACATCAACCCCTGGGCACGGCCTGATCTCCAATGGCCAGTCCTCTGGCTTTTCCTCCGGCTCTTTCTCTGGCCAGCTCCAGCCACCTCCATCTGCCCACAAAAATCCCCCAATATTGTTAAGGAACAGTCCCAGCCTCCAATCCTCATAGCATGTCCCAAATGCACAGCAGCGTCTACTCTGACCAACTCCAGCCTCCAAACCTCGCAGCTCGCCCAAAAACCACAGCAGTGCCTACCCCGGCTGACTCGCTCAAACCTCCCAACAGCAGATCAAGGCATAGGAATCGGCATGGATGGGGCATGGCAACACAACAGCTGTGACAGGAACCCAGGCTACTGGAGTCGGCCCAAACAGCTAACAAAACCAAGAGACCGAAGGCCTATCTGAAGTCCAGTCCAGGTCACTGCCAAGATGGTAATAACCCAAACAGAACTCCGAGGGGATAATCAAGTGGCTCCACTCCTCCTCCATCTTACCAGAAATATATTCTCATCTATTGGTTACACAAATTACAACTTCATGTGTTTTCTGATCACCAAAACATGAAAAAACCTATGATGGACAGCAACGGTAAAACACAGTAGTTCACATTACTATTTAATAGCCACATTAGAGACAGAGTCGGAGAGCATACAACAGTTCACCCATTACTGATAAGCTACCATGGTTTGTTAACGCCAACAAAGTAAATCTGATACAGGCTACACAACCAAGAATAATTTCCAAAGAACAAGGGCTGCATCTTTGCAACTCAAAAAGAAAAACCAAGAAATCATTTTAGGACCAAACATTTTCTCTGAAAAAGTTGAATACATCACCTTTTGGTCTCCTAAAAATGCAGTTAGCATTATGGTCAAGAAGGGAGGACCATACTGGACTCAGGCTTGGGTTTGTGGAGAGAACAGGAGCTCCTGGAGAAGCAGAACCGCCATGGGACGATCTCTATGAATTTTCAAGCCACCAAGAGAATAATCAGCCACAGAACTGAAACCCAATCCGGGATTCCTGGTTTCATTTTCCTGCCCCTCCCCCCATGGCTCACTGGATTCTGTGGGACACTGCTGCCCCCTGGTGCGCAGGATAAGCTAAAGCAGGCCTGGTTCTCCAGGGAGATGCTCCTACTGCAGGAGAGGAAGTGAGTCTGCGAAGACATGACTCAGCTCCAGAAGATGGAAGCAGGTGTAGTGAGTAAGCAAAGCTGCTGTTTGAGTTCCACCTCCAAACAGGCTTTGAAAGGTGACTGGTCTAGATGGTGTGGACAGGGCAAACTTCGGGCCTTATAGTCCGAAGGAGATCACGACTGCTTTAGCAGAGATTGGCAACACTGCTCTGTTCTTCCTTCATACTATGTTTCCTGATAGAAAATAAGGATAGGAGCTATTTAGCTTTTAAAGATTCCCTCTCATGCTTCTGCCTTGTTATTTTGCAGTGAGAAAAATCCTTATTTTATCATCCCCTTTATTTTGCCTGGATGACTGTGGTTTTCTTTAGCGTGAGACGTAATTTGCAACCATTCTCTTTTTTATTTTATATGTAGTTTAATTTTTTTTAAAAAAAAATATCCACTTCTCCCAGGTAAATCTCTCTCTCCATCCTTTGAGGATCCTCTTTGTCAGAAGCACTCCTACTTGTTCTTCTCATTTCCTACCTCCCAAAAGTTTTGGCTACATTATAGCAGACAAACATGAAGACAAACCAACAAAATCCACCAGCCTCCTCAATGCAAACATCTGGGTGGTTGAGGGAGGCAAAATTCTTCACTCAGAGAAAAAAGAAAGGAATGGTGTCTCTTCCTATTCCAGTGCATGATTTCCTTTGCAAATAGAAGCAGAACTCGAAGCAGAAAGAAGACAAGCAAGGACCGTGTAAGCACGTAACTCTCCGCATGGAATTTGTCCGCTTCCTTCTTCAAAGCCGCTATTCTCTCTGTAGTCCTCCCCACTGGCCTCATTTGATCTATGACATACAACAGCCAATCTTCTCTCCTCAACCCTTTGTATCTCCTCATTTACACAAGTGGATAATTAAGGACTGTCTCCTCTCCCCCCACCCCCCTTTAGCCTTGCTTTTCCCTCAAACAACATATCTGCTTTTCAATGCCAATGTGTCCTGCTCAGCACCTGAAAGGTAGCCTGGGGAGAAGTTCTCTATATTCTCAGTGAAATGCTCAAATCCAAAAATGTGGATGAATTAACCTGGAAAGGAAAGAAGCTCTGAACAAAGGAGATTTTCTGTTTGGCCTTCAGATTTCACTTTTCCTCACAGAAATTATTGTCAGCAGATAAGCAGAAGTTTTGCATTTATTCCTGAAATCTCTTCCAGCTCTGTCTCTGTCTTTTTATGTCTTTGTGTGTTCTTTTCAGGACAGTAACTTTTTGTCATTTTTTTTGTACGATTCTTCGCAAATTTAGTCTACCGATTCAAACTGTACTTCATGGATGAACTCTCAGTGCTGCTCTGAGGAACGGGGAGTTTTTGCCTGGCTTCAGATTCACTTCCTCTCACTGTGCCTCTCGTGCACAGTAATAGCGTCCCGTGTCCTCCAGTTTGAGGTTGTTCATTTGCAGATACAGCTGGCTTTTGGCATTGTCCCTGGAGATGGTGAAGCGTCCCTTGACTTTGTCTGAGTAGTAAATAGCGCTGGAATCGTAGCTTATGAGTGCCACCCATTCCAGTCCTTTCCCTGGATACTGCCTCACCCAGCTCATGCCATAGCTGCTGAAGGTGAATCCAGAGCCTTGGCAGGAGAGACGGAGGGAGCCTCCAGGTCTTCTCACATCCCCTCCAGACTCCACCAACTGGACCTCTGACTGGACACCTAGAAAGAAATATTATTGAATAAGACCTTCTCCAGGAGAACACACAAAAAGGGGATAAAAAAGTTTTTGGAAGGGAAAAATAATACCTCTGAGGACTATTGATAATACTATGAGGTTAATCCAGAGTGTCATTTTTGTCCGCTCGAAAGATTGGAGGAGACTTACTAATGGGAACACATTCAGACAAGCACTTAAGCTTTGCGTTGTTGGGCGTAGCAGGAGAGGAGGATGATATGGCTCCTTGGAACAGGAAGCTGTCACTGAATTTGCATAGACCACAGTATAAAAGAACCGTGTGATGCCCTGACTTTCCAAATGAACTTCAACCTAAATTGTAGACGTACTGTTGAAATGCTGACGAAGTCCCAGCACCAGTGAAGGAAGAATATTTTAATCCTTTAGAAATATCTGAAGCAGCAGGCTTATTTTTTAGACAGTAAAACCATGCCTTGCACATTCATCCATTCAGGTAAACATTTCTAGAATTAAGTCTCAAAACTACCATGGACAAGCACTCATCAAGGATTCTTTAATAGCCACATATTTGGGAAAATGGGAGGACTCATGGGAGCACCTCAGCATGGATAAGCTATTTTTCTTTAACGATGGTTTGTTACAGAAACCAGAATTAATGTAGTGTAGGTTAAGCAGTGAAGAATGATTTGTGAAACGCAATACTTGAGTCTCCCCAAAATCAAAACCAAGAAATCACATGATGACCACATACTCTCTCAGGGGACTGACAGAGAGGAATAAATAATTTTGCATTATCCCAAAAATTCAATTTGTTTTACATTCAAGAGAAAAGTGATGGAGAGAATTCCCCTTGGAATTACAGAGAAAATGGTAGTCCCAGGAGGAGTTCCGCTGCCATTTGACCATTTCTAGGAATGTTCAACCAAACTGTTAAGGAAATAGGCTCCCAAATAAAACCCCATCTGGAAACTCTGGTTATCATTGCCTACCCCTCCATCATGGCCAATTTCTTCTGGGTGACAATGCTGCCTTGCAGTGAGGAAGATGAGAAGTAGCAACATAAGATGGATTGTCGAGGACATACTTATATTGCAGCGGGGAAAGTGATTCTGGGAAGAAATGGTTGATCTCCAGAAGATTTAAGGAACTCTAGTGAAGAACAAAAGCTGTTCTTTCATTTCTTCATGGGAAAGACGTTTGAAAGGACTACTGTACTAGATTTTTGGATGAGGAGGAGGAGTATTATTACTAAATTTCTCTGGTTTGAGGTTGTTTATTTGCAGGTACAGCTGGCTTTTGGCCTTGTCCCTGGAGATGGGGAAGCGTCCCTTGACTTTGTCTGAGTAGTAAATAGTGCTGGAACTGGGGCTTATGAGTGCCACCCATTCCAGTCCTTTCCCAGAAATTGTCTCACCCAGTACATGTCATAGCTGCTGAAGGAGAATCCAGAGGCTTTGCAAGATGGATGCAGGGAATCTCCAGGTCTTCTCACATCCCCTCCAGGCTTCACCCACTGGACCTCAGATTGGACACCCAGAATGGATGGTTGTTTGGTAAGACCTCCTGCAGGTAACCATAACAAAGTAGGAAAAACCACTCTGCTTCTAGGGGAAAGTAATACCTCTGAGGACTACTAATAAGAACATGAGGTTTGGCCAGAGTGTCATTTTTTCTCACTCTAAGGATCGGAGGAGTCTCACTGATGGGAAAGATTCAGACAGCCACTCAAACTTTGTGTTGTTGGGCATAGCAGGAGAACAGGAAGATGTGCCTCCTTTGAGCCGGAAGCTGTCCCTGAATTTGCATAGCCCACAGGATGAAAGAGCCACACACTGCTTTGACCTTCTAGTGTTCCTTCATCCTACAATGTACACATAGTTTTCCAATATTGCACAAGTCCCAACACCAGAGAAGACACAATTTTAAATCCTTAAGGAATAAGTGAAGCAGCAGTTTTATTTCATCGGAGGTAAAACCATGCCTTGCCAAATTAAAGCACAGATACCTAATTTGAGTGGGAACCTCTCCTCAATTTACATAGCTTTGGGGATCAAAGTGCTACTCTGTGCTTTGATCTTGTAGATTTCCTTGAGCCTTTTTACACAAATAATATTTAGATGATAAATCATAAACCCGTCTAGATGATATGTTCAAATCACTCTACAAAGAAAGCAGATGTTCAAGGGAGGAAGGTTTTATTTATTTGTTTTCTTTTTGCAAAAGCTCCATTTCAGAAATGTCTTTCTAGAATCAAGACTCAAAACTAACATGCCCAGACACCCAGGAAGAGTTATTTACTAGCCGCATCAGAGACAGAGTGGGAGAGCAAATGACAGTTCATCCATTATTGAAAAGCTACCATGGTTAAAGCCAAGAAAGTTAATCTGATGCTGGCTACACAATCAAGAATAACTTCCAAAGAAAAAGGATTGCATCTTTGCAAGTCAAAAAGTAAAACCAAGAAATCACTTTGTAACCAAACATTTTCTCTGAAAAAGTTGAATAGGTCACCTTGTGGTCTCCTAAAAATTCAGTTATCTTTATGGTCAAGAGAGGAGAATTATAGTAAACTCAACCTTGGTTTTGTGGAGAGAACAACTTCTTGAGGAGCGGAACTGACATAGGACCATCTCTATGAATTTTCAAGCCACCAACCAAGAGAATCATCAACCTGAGAATTGAAACCAGATCAGGAAATCCTGGTTTTGTTTTCCTGCCCCTCCCCCCATGGCTCATGGGGTTCTGTGGGACAGGACTGCCCCCTGGTGTGTAGGATGAGGCGAAGCAGGCCTGTTTCTCCAGGGAGATCCTTGTATTGCAAAAGAGGAAGTGAGTTTGGGAAGACATGACTAAGCTCCAGAAGATCAAAGCAGGTGTCGTGAGAAAGCAAAGCTGCCCTTTGATTTCCTGTTCCGAAATAGGCTTGGAAAGGTGGCTGGTCTGGAGGGTTTAGAGAGGGCAAACTTCATATTTTCATCCTTGTAATGGAATCATCACGCCTTATATCAGGATCAGGACCGCTTTAACAGTGTTAGGCAATGCTGCTCTGTTCTTCCGTCATTCTTGGTTTCCTGATAGAAAATAAAGATGGCAGCTATTTTGTTTTTAAAGATTCCCTCTTATGTTTCTGCTTTGTTATTTTGCATGTGAGAATAATCCTTAATTTATCACCTCTCCTTTATTTTCACTGAATGACTCTGGTTTTCAGTAGTGTGAGACGTAATATGAAACCATTCTCTTTTTAAATCTAATTTGTAAGTAATTTTTTTAAAAAATCCACTTCTCCTAGATAAATCTCTCTCTCCATCCTTTGGGGATCCTCTTTGTCATGAGCACTTCTCCTTGTTTTTCTCATTTCTCCCAAACGTTTCAGCTGCAGTATAGTGCAAATTGTTAGAATGCACACTCAGAAGGTTCATCTCCAAGCCAGGAATAAACATGCAGGTGGTTGTTTGAAGAAAACTTTATTTCCAAAAGCCAGATACACAAGGTGATCTGCATTGGGGTTTCCCAGGAATCCCCTTGGATAGGGAAGATCCTGAAAAGGTTTAAGGGGAAACCCGCCCTCTAGGATTTCTTAGAAAAGGTATTTAGTTGGGATTCCAGGGGAGGGGGCATTCTGGGGAGGGTGAAATTGAGTAGACCTTTTGATGGGAGAAGTCTAAGGTCAGGCGCCCTACTGAGCTGGTATTTCCTCTGTTTTCCTAATCAGGTATTGTCTAATTGGAATGTAGATCCCTTCAGGAAGAAAGCTATTTATGGTTCAATTTTTTTTTTGGTTTAAGGAATGGTGGCCCTTCCTGCCAGGTCTTTAGTTATTTAATTTTGGTCTAGGGTGGAGGACTCTTGATTCTTTCTGTTGTGTCTTAATCTTTTTGGGTGAGCCCATTCTTACTCTAATTTATCCACATGCTTTGATTGCTGTTTAAGATTGACAATGGTAGGGTGAGACAAATGAGAAGCTCTGACTTCCTGCTGACATGGGGGGGGGGAGAATTTGATTTCCTTCTCACAATGCCTCTTTTATATTTTTGTGCAAAAGTAGAATATTTTATGCACAATCAGTCAGGGAGCTTTGTAGTTACACATCAATACGTGACTGAAATTTGTATTTTTGGTCAAATCAAAGGAGCCCTGACTGTAGCCAATGTTGTGAATCAAAGTTTTAAAATCTGTTGTATTTCCTTCTGTTAAATTGGAATTCTCAACCAAATTCAAAGAGCACACGCCTTCAGGAGGGAGGAAGAAAATGGCCTCGGCAGTTGAATACAGGGCAATCCAGCCCTGTAAGCTCTCTCTTATAGCCTGCATGCCCAGTCTTCTGCAGGATGCCCTGAGTTTCACTTGAGGGGTTTCTCCTGCCCATTGTACATAGCACAGACACATGGCCTATCAACAATAAAAGTGCATTTAGAGTTTGGTTGATTATTAGAGAGTGCTGAGTTCGTACCCGCTCTCTCACAAAGTCAAAATAGTCACAAATTTTAGAGTTATTCAGTGGCTTTGTGTAGGCAGGGAATCTCTTTTGCCAGGGATGAGGCATAGACATGTAGACCCAATACAGATTCACGCCTCAACTCAAGGCCTCAACTCAAAAACTTGGAAGACTCCTCCTGAGGTGACTGCAATCCTCCTCGCGAGTTCCTACTGAAGTCTACTGAACAAAAAGACAATTGTTAGCCACTCCTGTAGGGGAGTCTTGTTCTGTTTGGAGATGTGAATCTTCCCCCCCCCCCCAAGTAGGACAGAACACTTTACTTGCTTTCCGTTACTCAGTGCCTCCCTTCACCCACACTTTTGCTCCTGTGGCC
Source organism: Python bivittatus (assembly GCF_059951505.1). NCBI lineage: Eukaryota > Metazoa > Chordata > Lepidosauria > Squamata > Pythonidae > Python > Python bivittatus. The sequence goes on from NW_028277061.1 coordinate 659,424, forward strand.
TCAAATTGTCTTTTCTCCTTTCCTTTACTCTGTGCAGGGGGTTTCCCGTTGTCACATGAGGGGAGGTGATTTTGTGCAGGATCAGTTGCACCACTCTCTCTCCTGCTATGAGGCTCATTTCAGGTCTCTGGGTTGAGGTGGAGAAGCATTCCTTGGTAGTCAGGGTCTATTACATCCTCCCCCGCAACCCCGCACATCTATGCCCAGTAGTGCCAAGTCTGTTATTTTTTTATTGACATTGATGTCACTGGGCACTCTCGGGTCTGCTCCTGCAGCCTCCTCACTTGCAAGCACCAGCAGGAAAGCATCAGGTTCTAACATCCACATGTGGAGCGTGTCAACCTTCTCTCCCAGGGGGAGGTTTTGATATTGGGCCTAGACTAGGTGGGGGTCAACAAATCATTGATTGAGCTTCAGGATTGCTTGATCCAATAGTGGTCTTCACCCCTTCAATGATTTGTGGCCACACAGGAGGTGGATTTGCAGCTTTGGGAGGCCTTACCTGTGAAAACCCAGTGCCAATATCCCAAGAGATCGCCAAAAGATTGGCTTTGCCTCACACTGCAGAGAGTGACCGAGTCCCAGATCCAGTTGATCACCTTGAGCCTTGCTAGGATTAATTACCTGATCATGTAGTGTGAGATGAAGCTGCTAGGCTGATTCTTGCTACCATAGGGAAGACAAATCATGAGAGGTTAGCGTAATTGTAGAAATGCATTCCCAGATAGCAGGCCCTCATGCTGTGAAAGGGTATGGGTGAACGCTAGCAGCCCTGAGACAAAACTTGGACTGTTCCTCACATTTCTACATAAATGAAAACATGATTATCTACTTCAACTGCTAAGGGCTTTAATACCTTCTCATTCCTAATAATTTCCTAGAATGACAACTTGAAAAGCTGGAGAGGAGGAATCTGTATTGATATAGGAATTTATAGAGTGCCTGGACTGCTTCCAGAGCCCAAAGCTGTAAAAAATTATTTTTCTTTTTGTTTTCAGATAGACCATACTGATGGTCTATCTAGATACTCCATGGAGGCTGTATCAACATTGCCCTAAATACTGTTTCCCTTTTGTTCATGAAATCCATGTTGTTGTTACTTAGTCGTTAAGTCGTGTCCAACTCTTCGTGACCCCATGAAGCATATTGCGCCAGGCCTTCCTGTCCTTCACTGCCTCCCTGAGTTTGCTCAGTTTCATGCTCATTGCTTCAGTGATGCTCTCTAACCATCTCATCCTCTGCCGTCCTCTTCTCTGTTTGCCTTCGATCTTTCCCAGCATCAGGGTCTTCTCCAAAGAGATCTCTCTTCGCATTAGGTGACCAAAATATCTGAGCTTGAGCTTCATTATCGATCCTTCCAATGAGCAATCAGGGTTGATTTCCTTTAAGATTGACTGGTTTGACCTCCTAGCAGTCCAGGGGACTCTCAAGAGTCTTCTCCAGCACCACAGTTCAAAGGCATCACTTCTTCAGCGCTCAGCCTTTTTTATGGTCCAGCTCTCACAGCCATACATTACTACTGGAAAAACCATAGCTTTGACTATGCGGATCTTTGTCGGCAAGGTGACGTCTCTGCTTTTTAATATGCTATCTAGGCTTGCCATGGCTTTCCTCCCAAGGAGCATTGAGCGACAAAGATGAAACCTAGTAAGCTTTTCCTCATAACCCATTTAGTTTAAAAACAAAACACCCAAAGCCCCCCTTTAGGGCCAATGATGGATTCTTCTTGCAAAGCAGAGAATGAGGTTGGTGATAAAGGTTGAAATGCAAAGCACTCTTGGGGGCAGGACAGCAATTAAGCAATAGGGCAAAAAATGTACCTCCCTCCCCCCCCTTCTCTGAGCTATTGCTTCTCTGAGGTTGAGTAGGTCTTCTTGAGGGAAGTTTCCACTTTTTCCTAACAGTAGCAGCTAGTCAAATAGAGGGTGTAAAGATAAAACGAGAAAACTGTAAGCTAAGAGCTTTCGCAGATGACTTAGTAGTCACTCTACATAACCCACTGGAATCAGTTGACTATTTACTGCGAAAATTGCAAGACTATGGAGAACTAACTGGTTTTAAACTAAATAATCGGAAAACGAAAATGATAAATTTAAATATGACACAAAATAATCAAGCCAAGTTAGAAAAAGGTCAGGGTTCAAGTATGCAAAAAAGGTTAAATACATGGGGATAGAGATTAAAGTGAAAAACAATGTTTTATTCCAAAACAATTTCCTGTAAATATGGAACGAAATTAAGAAAGATTTATTAAGATGGGAAAATTTACAACTATCTTTAATGGAGAGAATTTCTGCAATCAAAATGAATGTATTACCTAGAATCCAATCCTATTCCAAGCTATACCAATATTAATAACAGATAAAAGTTTTAAAATGTGGCAAAAGGACCTATCGAAATTTATTTGGCATGGGAAAAAACCAAGGATGAAATTTAAATTATTACAAGATGCTAAAGAAAGAGGAGGATTCGGTCGACCAGATCTAAGATTATATTATGAGGCTTGTGGTTTTATATGTTTAAAAGAATGGATCACTTTAGAAAACCATAGGTTATTAAAATTAGAAGGATATGATTTAAGATTTGGCTGGCATGGCTTTCTATGGTATGATAAAATCAAAGTAAATAAAGACTTCAATCATCATTATATTAGAAGATCCATTTTTAGAATTTGGGGAAAATATAAACCAATACTAACACCAAGCCTCCCCCTCTGGATACCTCCCCAGGAAGCTTTCGCCAGGTGAGAAAATAAAGAAAATTATAAAAGGTTGAAGTACAGCGATCTACTGAAATATGAAAGAGATAAATACAGTATGTAATAAAAACAAGGGAAGAATTAGAGAAAGATGGGCAACCTTGCCATTGGTTTATGTATATACAACTAAAGGAACAATTTAAATTAGATGTGAAAAGATATAGATTTACAAAAGAACCAACTTGGTGGGATAGTCGAATATATTTCAAGACTGATCACACGATTGCCAAGATATATAAAATATTATTGCAATTAAAACTGAGAGATGTACAAACTAAAGATTGTATGATCAAGTGAGTAAACAATTTTGGATATAATATTGAATATGACCAATGGGAAAGGATGTGGACTAGGGGACTGAAATTTACATTGAGTTACAACCTGAAAGAGAACTTTTTCAAATGATGTATAGATGGCACATAATTCCAGATAAACTATCAAAAATATTGAACAATACATCAAATATCTGTTGGAAATGTGGAAGGGAAATAGGTACATTCTATCACATATGGTGGTCTTGCACGAAAGCTAAAAATTTTTGGACATTAATACACAATAGTATTCAAAAAATGTTGTCAAAAGATATAGTTAAAAAACCAGAACTATATCTACTGGGTTTAATGGACAAAGAACTCGAAAAGAAACATGGAAAGCTCTTGTTGTATCTGATAACTGCAGCTCGGATTATTTATGCTTCACGATGGAAGGAAGAAAATATCCCAAGAGTTGAAGAATGGACTATTAAGACAATGGACCTAGCTCAGATGACTAAACTTATGGATCAGTTAAATGGCAAAGAATATGGATGATTATAAGAATGATTGGCAACCTTTTCTTAGATACATGGAATTAACACAAAAACTAATATTGTGGTAATAATTGTAATTGTCAAGTACCTAATTAAATAGAAATAGAGGACATATTTATCGGCACTAGTAAAAAGGTGAAAATAATATGTTTGTAGATACATTCACCGTTCAGACAGTTAGAAACCCCGCTTGTGTGTTCTTCTCAGGAGAGTAACTTTTTGTGATTTTTGTGTATGATTCTTCACAATTTCAGTATACCAGTTGAAGCTGTGGTTCATGGATGAACTCGCAGAGCTGCTCTGAGGAACGGGCAGTTTTTTCCAGGCTTCAGATTCACTTCCTCTCACTGTGTCTCTCGCACAGTAATAGCGTCCCGTGTCCTCCAGCTTGAGGTTGTTCATCTGCAGATACAGCTGGCTTTTGGCATTGTCCCTGGAGATGGTGAAGCGTCCCTTGACCTTGTCTGAGTAGTAAATGGTGCTGGAACCCGAGCTTATGTATGCCACCCATTCCAGTCCTTTCCCTGGATACTGCCTCACCCAGTCCATGCTATAGCCGCTGAAGCTGAATCCGGAGCCTTGGCAGGAGAGACGGAGGGACTCTCCGGGTCTTCTCACATCCCCTCCAGACTCCACCAACTGGACCTCTGACTGGACACCTAGAAAGAAACATTGTTTAATAAGACCTTCTGCAGGTAAACATAGAGAAAAAGGGGATAAAAAACTTTCTTTTGGAGGGGAAATATAATACCTGTGAGGACTACTGCTAACAATATGAGGTTTATCCAGGATGTCATTTTTGCTCAGTCTAAAGATTGGAGGAGTCTTACTGATGGGAAAACTTTCAGACAAGCACTCAGACTTTGTGTTCCTGGGCACAGCAGGAGAGGAGGACGATATGGCTCCTTTGAGCAGGAAGCTCTCACTGAATTTGCATAGCCCTCAGGATAAAAGAACCACACACTGCTTTGTCCTTTTAGCGTTCCTTCATCCTACAATTTAGATGTGGTTTTCTAATACTGAATAAATTGCAACAACAGTCCAGGGACAATTTTTAAATCCTAAGAAACAAGTGAAGCTGCAATTTTATTTTATAGGAAGTTAAACCATGTCTTGCAAAATTAAGGGATGTATACATAATTTCAGCAAGAAACTGCTCCTGTATTTACATAGCTTTGGGGATCACTCTGTGCTTTGATCTTGTAGATTTCCTTGAGCCTATATTTCAGAAATTATATTAAAATGATGAATAAATAATAAGCCCATCAAGATATTAAGTTCAAATTGCTCTACAAAGAATGCAGATTTTCAAGAGAGGAAGGGTTTATGTATTTATTGATTTTTGCAAAAGCGCCAATTCAGAAAGGTGTTTCCAGAATCAAAACTCAAAACTAACATGCCCAGACACCCATACAGAATAATTTAGTAGTCACAATATTTATTTTTTAGTTATTAAACTAATTTATATAGCCGCCCATTTCACCACACGTGACTCTGGCCGATGTAGAACAAAGCTAAAAACAGTAAAATACATTAAAAGTGTATAAAAATGAATAAAACTGAAAATAAAAAGAACTTAAAAATAAGGGAGCCACCTCACAAATTCCCCTATCCCCTGGAGTGCCCAGGCCTGCTGGCATCACAAAGTCTTAAGGGACCTCTGGAAGTTCAACAATGACGAGGCCAGTTTCACCTCAGGGGGGAGAAGATTCCACAGTGTAGGTGCCACAGCAGAAAAGGACCACCACCTGAGGCCTGCCAAGTGTATTTCCCTAGGCGATGGAACCCATAACATGCCCTCTCTGCTGGGTCTGGTGGGACAGGCAGATGAAATCGGGAAGAGGAAGTCCCTCAGAGATCCCGGCCCCATACCATGAAGGGCTTTAATGGTCACCACCAGCACCTTGTATTTGACACAGAAACAAACGGGTAACCAGTGCAGCTCACGAAGCAGAGGTGTAATGTCTGTTCTACTAGAAACACACATAACTGCTTCCATGGCTGCATTCTGCGCCAGCTGAAGTCTCCAGATACTCTTCAAGGGAAGCGTTACACATGCTGCTCCCAGGTTCGGTTTATGGTCACTCACTCACACACTCACAGCCTGTTGAGGCACGCGGATCTTGTCAGCCCCCCTTGCTTTCTACCTGGGTTTTCCAGACAGGTGTGGCTGGAACAGACAGACACACAGCCCTGGTCAACAGCGGGGAAATAATTAGGGATACACACAAATCACTTCCCACCGAACACTGAGGCACAAGAGGTTCTTCGTAATACACAGAGACCCAGTGAATTTAAAGTAACGGCAAAACTTTACTGGTTGCAAGGTACATTTGCTCTTTCTCATACACACACACACATACACATGCTCTTCCACACTTACCCACATCCTTCCCAACTAGGCTGCCAGGCACTAGCTAGAGGGAGGGAAGCCACCAAGTCTGGATCCAAAGGTGACTCAGATGACTCAGATAACTCAGACGACTCAGAGTGGGTGGGCTTTGGGACCCCCTTTATCCCCAAAAGTCCTTGCTGGGTTGATTTACAAGTTGATGGGATTGGGGTGAGGGTTTCTGGGTGCTCAGTCCCAACTTTTTTTTCTGGTTCAGGTCCTTTGTTTTTTCCTTAATTTTCCTTAACGACTTGCTTCCTTCTTATCTACCTCCCTGAAGGGATCCCATAGATAAGTTTCCTGGCTTTTGTCCTCTCTGCTCACGTGCCTGCTTCATCTTTAGGTTAGGGCAGCTTCAGCCTAGTCTCACAGCAGCCCCATGTAGACCGCATTGCAGGAGTTGACCACGGCTTGAGGGACCAGGAGTAGGTCCCTCTGATCTAGGAATAGGCTCAGTTGGTGCATAATACAAAGTTGTGCAAAGGCCCTCCTAGCCACCACTGTCACCTGCACCAGATTGACAACAGGGTCTGTTTGGGGCACTGCAACCCCACTCAGTACCAAAGATGGCATAATTCTAGCACCAGAAGGGACAGCCACTCAGTCTTGCCAGGGTTCAGTTGAAGGTTGTTATTCCCCATTGAGATCCTCATAGTCTCCAGACACCAAGATAGGACACCCACAGCATTACTTAAGTCACCAGGGGTGGAGGTGTATAATGATCATCATCACACTGATGATACCTCACCCCATAGTGACAGATGAACTCACCCAGTGGTCTCATGTAGATGTTAAATAGAAGACTGTGAGAGCACCGACCCCTGCGGCACCCCACATAGCAAGGGGAAGGGGTGGGATCTCTCCTCCCCAATCACCACAGACTGGAACCGACCCTGAAGAAAGAAGGCATACCATCACAATACCATGCTACCAACCCCCAATTCTCTGAGTCGGTCCAAAAGGATCCCATGGTTGATGGTATTGAAAACTGCTGAGAAGTCAAGTAAGGCAAGGATGGATGAACAACCACCATCCTGCCCACTCCAGAGATCACCAACAGCCCAACCAATGCTCTTTTGATACCATACCCAGGTCTGAACCCTGACTGAAAAATATCCAGGAAGAATCTGCTTCTTCCAAGGTCCTCTGAAGCTGCTGCTGTGGTTACCTTCTCAATAATCTTCCCCCAAAAGGGGAGGTTGGATACTGGACAAAAATTGTCCAATATTGTGGGTTCCAGTTATGGCTCCTTGAGGAGGGGGCGAACCAAAGCCTTGTTTAGAGGTGGAGGAACAACCCTCTCACTCAAAGAAGAATTCACCATTGACATAATCCACCCACACGACACCCCCTGCGCTGCTTTCAGAAGCCAGGAGGGGCATGGATCTAAAGAGGAGGTGGCTGAGTTCACAGTTCTAAGGACCCTGTCCCCTTCTTCAGGCCTGACAGGTTCAAACAGTTCCCAGATAACCGGGCAAGACTCAACCCTGGGTATCTCCCATAGACCTGCAGCAAAGGCAGCGTCCAACTGCAAACGAACCTGAATGATTTTATCAGAGAGATGCTGAACAAATTCCTCTGCATGATGCTGCAAAAGGTTATCCAGACCCCTTTTCCCCAAGAGTACCAAAAACAGGGCTTCGGGGTGGCAATCTGCGGATGCAATAAGGGCAGAAGAGTGCGGTTGCTTCACCCCCCTTACCGCTACCTGGTAAGCCTTAATAGTGGCTCTAACCCATGTTCGGTCGAGTTTGTCCTTAGATGAGGGGGAGACCAAGCACCCTGAGCTCAGCTGGCTCAAAGCACCTTCAGGCACCTGGCACCCACCTCCACCCACTCAGGAGTGAAGCGTGCACACACATACACAGAAACAGCCTACCTAAGACCCAAGACCCCCCCGCACCCCTCAGCTGCCCTCACACTCAGGTAACAGTTCCCTTCTCATCCACCCCACCAACTCAACTCCCTCCTCAGGCTCTCACCCTGAGAGGGGAAACACACAGACAAAGCACTTGGCTGACAGACAGAGTCAGAGAAATATCCTCCTCTCCCTCTCTTTGGAGCTGACAAAGAAAAAGGCTCTGTGGGGGGTGGGGGGAAGGTCCACAGCAGACTGCTGCTCTGCTGCGATCCCCCCCACCCAGTGACGGCCAACTCTCCAGCGCCCCAAAATCTTGGCTGGCCCCTCCAGATGAAAAGTCCCATGGAATCATAGTGTCCGTACAAACACAGCAACCCTGGGCATGGCCCGATGACCAGTCTGCTGGCTCTTCCTCTGGCTTTTCCTGCAGCCAGCTCCAGCCACCTCTGTCTGCCACAAAAATGCCCCAATGTACTTATGGAGTAATCCCAGCCTCAAAACCTCACAGCTCGCCCCAAAAATGCAGTGGGGCCTCCCTGGCTGACTCGCTCAAACCTCCCAGGAGCACATCAAGGCACAGGCATCAGTCTGGGCGTGGGTCTGGCAGCACAACAGCTGCGACAGCAACACAGGCTACTGGTGTCGGCCCCAAACAGCTAACAAAATGAAGAAACTGAAGGCCTGTCTGAGGTCCAGTCCAGTCTCAAGTCCAGTCCTAGTAAGTACCAAGATGTTAATAATCCGAACACAACTCTGAAGGGAAAATTCAGTAGTTCCTATCCTCCTCCATCTAACTGGAAGTACCTTCTCTTCTATCGGTTATAGCAAATTCTAACTTCATGCGTTTTCTGATGACCCACACAATAAAACACCTACGAAGGACAGCAAGGGTAAAACACAGTAGTTCACATTAGAGGCAGACTGGGGGAGGATATGACAGTTCACCCATTATTGATAAGCTACCATGGTTTGTTAGAGGAAACAAAGTTAATCTCATACCAGCTATGCAACCAGGAATAATTTCCAAAGAAGAAGGACTGTATTTTTTCAAGTCAAAAAGTATAACCAAGAAATCACTTTCTGACCAAACATTTTGTCTGAAAAAGTTGAATAGGTCACCTTTTGGTCTCCTAAAAATTCAGTTAGCTTTATGGTCATGAAAGCAGGACTATAGTGAACTCAGCCTTGGTTTTGTGGAGAGAAAAGTCGCTTCTTCAGGAGTGGAACCAACATGAGACCATCTCTCTGAATTTTCAGGCCACCAACCAGGAGAATCATCAGCCTCAGAATTGAAATCCCATCAGGAAATCCTGGTTTCATTTTCCTGCCCCTCCCCTCATGGTTATGGGGTTCTGTGGGACAATACTGCCCCCTGGTGTGCAAGATGAGCCGAAGCAGGCCTGGTTCTCCAGGGAGATGCTCCTATTGCTAGAGAGGAAGTGAGTCTGGGAAGACTTGACTCAGCTCCAGAAGATCAGAGCAGCTGTAGTGAGAAAGCAAAGGTGCTCTTTCATTTCCTCATCCGAAATAGGCTTGGAAAGGTGACTGGTCTGGAGGGTTTGCAGAGGGCAAACTTCTTATTTTCATCCTTGTAATGGAATTGTCAGGACTTATAGTCCGAAGGAGATCATGACCGCTTTAGGAGACTTGGGCAATACCGCCCTGTTCTTCCCTCCTTCTAGCTTTCCTTATGCTTAATACAGAGAGGGACTATTTTGTTTTTAAACATTCCCTCTCATGCTTCTACTTTGTAATTTTGCAGTGGGAATAATCCTTACTTTATCATGTCTCCTTTCTTTTCACTAGAAGACTGTGGTTTTCAGTAGTGTGAGATGTAATTTGAAACCATTCTCTTTTTTATTTTATATGTAGTTTAATTTACTTTAAAAATATATCCATTTCTCCCAGATAAATCTCTCTCTCCACCTTTTGGGGATCCTCTTTGTCATGAGCACTCCTACTTCTTTTTTTTTCTCATTTCCAACCTCCCAAAAGCTTCGGCTGCATTACAGCAGAAAAACATGAAAACAAACCAACAAAATCCACCATCCCCCCAAATGCAAAAATCCGGTTATTTGAGGGAAAGAAAATTGTTCAGTGAGAGAAAAAGAGAAAGCCACTCTGTCTCTTCCTTAACCACTAGGTGATTTCCTTTGCGAATAGAAGCTGGACTCTAAGCAGAAAGAAGACAAGCAAGGATGGTGTTAGCATGTAACTCTGTTCATGGAGTTTGGCCTCTTTGTTCTTTCAGGGCCCCTGTTCCCTCCGTGGTCCTCCACACGGGCCTCACTTGATCTTTGATGTGCTACAGTCAATGCCAATGTCTTCTTGCTCTTCCTCACCACTTGTATCTTCTCATTTGCACACGTGGATAATTAGGGACTGTCTCCTTTCCCCCACCCCTCCTTTAGCCTTGTCTTTCCCTGAAGAAACATATTTCCTTCTCAATGCCAACCTGTCCTGCTCAACAGCTTAAAGTTACCCTGGGGAGAATTCTCTTATATTATCCATGAAATGCATAATCCAAAAGTGTGAAAAAAATCACTTAGAAAAGCAGCTTTCAACAAAGGAGATTTTCTGTTTGGCTTTTAGATTGTATGTGTTTGTGTGTTCTTTTCAGGAGAGTAACGTTTTGTGATTTATTTATTTTTTGTATAATTCTTCAAAATTTCAGTGTAGCAGCTGAAGCTATGGTTCATGGATGAACTCGCAGAGCGGCTCTGAGGAACAGGCAGTTTTTTCCAGGCTTCAGATTCACTTCCTCTCACTGTGTCTCTCGCACAGTAATAGCGTCCCGTGTCCTCCAGCTTGAGGTTGTTCATCTGCAGATACAGCTGGCTTTTGGCATTGTCCCTGGAGATGGTGAAGCGTCCCTTGACCTTGTCTGAGTAGTAAATGGTGCTGGAACTCGAGCTTATGCTTGCCACCCATTCCAGTCCTTTCCCTGGATACTGTCTCACCCAGCTCATGCCATAGCTGCTGAAGCTGAATCCGGAGCCTTGGCAGGAGAGACGGAGGGAGTCTCCAGGTCTTCTCACATCCCCTCCAGACTCCACCAACTGGACCTCTGACTGGACACCTAGAAAGAAACATTGTTTAATAACATCTTCTGCAGGTAAACACACAGAAAAAGGGGTTAAAAATCTTCTTTTTGGAGGGGAAAAACAATACCTCTGAGGACTACTGCTAACAGTATGATGTTTATCCAGGGTGTCATTTTTGCTCACTTTAAGGATCGAAAGAGTCTTACTGATGGGAAAACATTCAGACAAGCACTCAAACTTTGTGTTGTTGGGCGTAGCTGGAGAGGAGGAAGATATGGCTCCTTTGAACAGGAAGCTGTCACTGAATTTGCATAGCCCTCAGGATAAAAGAGCCATGCACTGCTTTGACCTTTGAGGTTCCTTCATCCTACAGTTTAAACATGGTTTTCCAATGCTGAACAAGTCCAGACACCAATCAAGGCACAATTTTTAAATCCTTAAGAAATAAGTAAAGCGACTCATTTATTTGATAGGAGGTAAAACCATGTCTTGCAAACTTGAAGGTCATATGGCTCATTTGGGCAGGAAACTACTGTTGAATTTACATAGTCTTCTGCATCAAAATGCCAGTCTCTGTTCTCACCTTCTAGAGATCCTGTAGCCCATGTTACGCACATGATACTAAGATGGTGAACCAGTCCTAAGCCCATCAAACTGTTATACAAAGAGGTGCAGATTTTTAAGGGTGAAGCTTTTTCTTTCAAAAACGTAAATTCTGAAAAATGCTTCTAGAATCCAGAGTCAAAATCATCATGCAGAAACACCCATGAAAGATTAATTTCCTTAGACTCAGAAAAATGTTTGTAGAATCAAAACTCAAAACTAACATGCACAGACACCCAGAGTTATTTATTAGGCACATTAGTGTCAGAGTGGGAGAGCTTATGCCCATTCACCCATTATTGATAAACTACCATGGGTTCTTATTGCCAACAAAGTTAATTTGATATAGGCTACACAACCAAGAATCATTTCCAAAGAACAAGGACTGTATCTTTGCAAGTCACAAAGTAAAACCAAGAAATCACTTTATCACCAAACATTTTATCTGAAAAAGTTGAAGAGGTCGCCTTGTGGTCTCCTACAAATTCAATTAGCATTATGTTCAACAAAGGAGGACTACAGTGAACTCAGTTGTTGTCTTGTGGAGAGAAGAGTACTTTCTTGAGGAGCAGAAGTGGCATGGGACCATCTATGTGAATTTTCAACCTACCAACCAGGAGAATGAGCCATAGGATTGAAACCCCATCAGGAAATCCTGGTTTTATTTTCCTGCCCCTCCCCTCATGGGGTTCTGTGGGACAGGACTGCCCCCTGGTGTGCAGGATCAGCAGAAGCAGGCCTGGTTCTCCAGGGAGATGCTTACATTGCTAGAGAGGAAGTGAGTCTGCGAAGACATGACTCAGCTCCAGAAGATTCAAGCAGGTGTAGTTGGAAAGCCAAGTTGCTCTTTGGTTTCCTCATTAGAAATAGTCTTGGAAAGGTGACTGGTCTGGAGGGTGTATTGAGGGCAAAGTTCTCATTTTCATCCTTCTAAGGCCTTATAGTTTGAAGGAGATCAGGACTCCCTTGGGAGAATTGGGCAACACTGTTCTGTTCTTGCTTCATTCTAGGTTTCCTCATAGTTAACAAGGATGGCAGCTATTTCGATTTTAAAGATTCCCTCTCATATTTCTGCTTTGTTATTGTGCAGTGAGAATAATCCTTACCTTATCACCTCTCCTTTATTTTCACTGGATGACTGTCGTTTTCAGTAGTGTGAGATGTAATATGAATCATTCTCTTTTTTATTTAATATGTAGCTTTATTTATTTATTTATTTATTTATTTATTTATTTATTTATTTTTTATTTTTTAAATATCCACTTCTCCCAGATGGATCTCTCTCTCCATACTTTAGGGATCCTCGTTGTCATCAGCACTCCTGCTTGTTTTTCTCATTTCCAACCTCCCAAAAGCTTCGTCTGAATTACAGCAGAAAAACATGAAAACAAACCAACAAAATCTATCATCCCTCCAAAGGCAAAAATCCGGTTATTTGAGAGAAAGAAAATTGTTCAGTGAGAGAAAAAGAGAAAGCCACTCTGTCTCTTCCTTAACCACTAGGTGATTTCCTTTGCGAATAGAAGCTGGACTCTAAGCAGAAAGAAGACAAGCAAGGATGGTGTTAGCATGTAACTCTGTTCATGGAGTTTGGCCTCTTTGTTCTTTCAGGGCCCCTGTTCCCTCCGTGGTCCTCCACACGGGCCTCACTTGATCTTTGATGTGCTACAGTCAATGCCAATGTCTTCTTGCTCTTCCTCACCACTTGTATCTTCTCATTTGCACACGTGGATAATTAGGGACTGTCTCCTTTCCCCCACCCCTCCTTTAGCCTTGTCTTTCCCTGAAGAAACATATTTCCTTCTCAATGCCAACCTGTCCTGCTCAACAGCTTAAAGTTACCCTGGGGAGAATTCTCTTATATTATCCATGAAATGCATAATCCAAAAGTGTGAAAAAAATCACTTAGAAAAGCAGCTTTCAACAAAGGAGATTTTCTGTTTGGCTTTTAGATTGTATGTGTTTGTGTGTTCTTTTCAATAGAGTAACGTTTTGTGATTTATTTATTTTTTTGTATAATTCTTCAAAAGTTCAGTGTACCAGTTGAAGCTATGGTTCATGGATGAACTCGCAGAGCGGCTCTGAGGAACAGGCAGTTTTTGCCTGGCTTCAGATTCACTTCCTCTCACTGTGTCTCTCGTACAGTAATAGCGTCCCGTGTCCTCTGGCTTGAGGTTGTTCATTTGCAGATACACCTGGCTTTTGGCATTGTCCCTGGAGATGGTGAAGCGTCCCTTGACTTTGTCTGAGTAGTAAATAGCGCTGGAACCCGAGCTTATGTATGCCACCCATTCCAGTCCTTTCCCTGGATACTGTCTCACCCAGCTCATGCCATAGCTGCTGAAGGTGAATCCAGAGCCTTGGCAGGAGAGGCGGAGGGAGTCTCCAGGTCTTTTCACATCCCCTCCAGACTCCACCAACTGGACCTCAGATTGGATACCTAAAAGGAAAGGTTGTTTAATAAGACATATTCCAGGTAAACACAAAAAAGGAGATAGAAAATGTCTTTTTGGAGGGGAAAAATGTTACCTCTGAGGATTATTGATAATAATATGAGGTTTATCCAGAGCGTCATTTTTGCTTGTTCTAAAGATTCGGGAGTCTTACAGATGGGAAAATATTCAGAGAAGCACTCAAACTTTGTGTTGTTGGGTGTAGCAGGAGAGCAAGAAGATATGGCTCCTTTGAACAGGAAGCCATCACTGAATTTGCATAGCCCGCAGGATAAAAGAGCCATGTGATGCCCTGACTTTCTAAATGTCCTTCAACCTCCATTGTAGACATACTATTGAAATGTTGAAGAAGTCCCAAAAACAGTCAAGGTGGAATATTTTAATTGTAAGATATATTTCATTACTCCTCTGCTCTTATTGCATCTGCAGATAGACGCCCTGCAGCCCTGTTTCGGATGACGCCAGCCCTCCTGGGTAAGGATTGCTCGGAAAACCTTTTGCAGGGACATTTGGAGGAAATTTCTTGGCATCTGTCAGATAAAATCTCTCGGATTTGTTCTCAGCTGGATCCTGGCTTTACTGCAAGTCCAGTGGAGGTGCCTAGGGAGGAATCTCGCTCTGTTATCCGGGAACGGTTTGAACCTGTTGCGCCTGAGGAAGTCCTTGGAGCTGTGAGGTCAGACCCCTGCTCCTTACATCCATGCCCTGCCTGGCTTGGGAAAGCAGCCAGGAGGATGTCGTGAGAGTGGGTTTAGCATCTTTGAGAGAGGGGGTTGTTCCCTCACCTCTTAAGAAGGCTTTGGTTCACCCCCTCCTCAAGAGGCCATTGCTAGACCCCTACACTGGGTAATTTTTGTCCAGTATCCAACCTCCCCTTTTTGAGGAAAGTGATTGAGAAGGTAGTTGCACAACAGTTTGAGGACCTTGGATGAAGCGGATTATCTGGATCCCTTTTAGTTGGGATTCAGGCCTGGGTATGGGACGGAAACAGCATTGGTCATGCTTTTGGATGATCTCTGGCAAGGGCGAGATGGGGATTGTGCATCCATCCATGCCCTGCTTCACCTCTCAGTGGTTTTCGATACCATCAACCATGGTATCCTTCTGGATCGTCTCAGGGGATTAGGGGTGGGCGGCACTGTGTTGTGATGGGTCACCTCCTTCCTCCAGGGCCGATTCCAGGCGGTGGTGGTTGGGGAGGAGAGATCCCGCCCTCGGCCCCTGTTATGTGGGGTGCCACAGGCTTTGGTATTCTCCCCCCTCCTATTTAACATCTACATGAGGCTGCTGGGTGAGCTCATCCATCACCATGGGGTGAGGTATCATCAGTATGCTGATGATACCCAATTATACATCTCTGCCCCTGGCGAATTAAGTGATGCTGTGAATGTCTTATCTTGGTGCCTGGAGGCTGTGAGGATCTGGATGGGGAACAACAGGCTTCAACTGAACCCTGGCAAGACTGAGTGTCTGTGGGTCCTGGGCCCTTCTGGTGCTAGAATTATGCCATCTTTGGTACTGAGTGGGGTTGCACTGCCCCAAACTGACCCTGTGCACAATCTGGGGGTCCTCCTGGACTCACAACTCCTGCTCGAAGAGCAGGTGGCAGTCATGGCTAGGAGGGCCTTTGCACAGCTTCATGTTGTGCACTAGTTGCACCCATTCCTAGATCAGAGGGACCTAATCACTCTCACTTATGCCCTGGTCACCCCCTTTTGGATTTCTGCAATGCGCTCTACGTGGGGCTCCCCTTGGAGAGTATCCGGAAGCTTCAACTGGTGGAAAATGCAGTGGTGCGGGCAGTTATGTGTGCCCCTTGGGTGGTACACGTTCCACCTCTGTTTCGCGAGCTGCACTGGCTGCCACTTTGTTTCCGGGTCCAATTCAAGGTGCTGGTTTTGCCTTTAAAGCCCTTCATGGCAGGGACCGAGTTAGTTGAGGGACTGCCTCTCCCCAATTACATCTGCCTGTCCCATCAGGTCTGGCAGAGGAGGCATGCTGCGGGTCCCATCAACCTTGATGCACAGTATACTACAAATACAGATTCCATTTAAACCAGAATTATTCCTGCTGGGGATAATGGACTTTCAAATCGGAAAGCATCTTATTAGAATTACTCAATACATGATTACCGCAGCAAGACTTTTGTATGCACAATTTTGGAAAACCCAGACACTACCAACAATACAAGAATGGTTGTTAAAACTGATAGAAATGGCAGAAAATGATAAACTGACTTGTTTATTAAAAGAAAATTCAAATAATTAGTACCTTAAAGCATGGAAACCATTGATGGAACCATTTGCAACTATTTGCAAAACGCAGGCGGGGCGAAGCTTACATGGGGATTTGAAGATTAGATTATCAATGTAATGGGATATGTTTTGACAAAGAAGTATTCCTATTTAATGCATTAAAAACTAGCACTTATGACACTTTTATTATTCTTAAAACCAGTGATAGATTGGAAGCTATCTATTTTTCATGTCTTTTTTCTTTTTCTTTTACTTTATTTCACTTTTTCTTTTCCTTTTCTTTATAATTTGTATTTTCAATTTTCTTTTTCATTTCTAACTTTTAATTTTGTAATCTTAAAGTCTTAATAAAATACTAATAAAAAAAAGCAGGGAACTACATCTGGCGGGTCCCAGCAGGAAGGCCTTCTCTGCCGTGATCCCCGCCTTGTGGAATCTTCTCCCCTTGGAAGTGAGATTAGCTCCATCCCTTTTAACATTCCTTAAGTCCCTCAAGACCTGGCTGTGTGATCAGGCCTGGTTCCCAGGGGACCGGGGAGATTTTGCGATGGCTCCCTTATTAATATTATCCCCTCCTGTTTTTGTGTGTTTTTTACAGTTTTTTATATGTGGTTTTTTTTTAATGTATTTTTTTTAATTGTTGTATGCTGCCCAGAGTCACCTTTTGTGATATGATAGATAAATAAATAAAGCAGCAAGCTTTTTTTATAGAAAGTAAAACTATGTCTGCCAACGGTGAAAGTCATATGGCTCATGTGAGCAGGAAACAGCTGGTGAATTCACATCGTTTTTTGCATCAAAATGCCAGTCTCTGCTCTGACCTTCTAGAGATTCTTGAGCCTATGTTACAGACACACCCCTAAGAAATTTTCATAGCAACAACTCCCTTCCCAGGCGCTCACCCTGGGAGGGGAAACACACAGACAAAGCACTTGGCTGACAGACAGAGTCAGGAGAAAGATCCTTCTCTCCCTCTCTTTGGAGCTGACAGGGAAAAAGGCTGGGGGGTGGGGGGAAGGTCCATAGCAGACTGCCACTCCGGTGCTATCCCCCCACTCAGCCACCGCCAACTCTCCAGAGCCCCAAAGTCTTGGCTCACCTCTCCGGGTGAAAAGTCCCATGGAATCATAGAGTCCAGACAAACACATCGACCCCGGCATGGCCCAATCTCCAGCCTGTCCCAAGGACCAGTCCGCTGGCTTTTCCTCCAGCTCTTTCTCCAGCCAGTTCCATCTACCACAAAAACACCCCAGTGTACTTAAGGAACAATCCCTGGCTCCAGGCCTCATAGGGCATCCCAAAAGCCCAGCGACGCCTACCCTGGCTGACTGGCTCAAACCTCCCACCAGGACATCAAGGCACAGGCAACGCCGTGGGTGTTCTGGCAGCACGACAGCTGTGGCAGCGACCCAGGCTACTGGTGTCAGCCCCAAACAGCTAACAAAATGAAGAGACTGAAGGCTTATCCAAAGTCCAGTCCAGTCTCAAGTCCAGTCCAAGGAAACGCCAAGATGGTAATAACTCAAACACAACTCCGAGGGGACAATCGAGTGGCACCTCTCCTCCTCCATCTTACCAGAAGTACCTTCTCTTCTATTGGTTACAGCAAATTCTAACTTCATGAATTTTCTGATCCCGCACACAATAAAACACCTATGAAGGACAGCAAGGGTAAAACTCAGTAGTTCACATTGGAGCCAAAGTGGGGCATGATATGACCGTTCACCCATGATTGTCAGTTACCATGGTTTATTAAAGCCAAAAAAGTTTTCACCCTTTTATTTTCACCCTTCAGATGGAGTCGTCAGGCCTTATTGTCCTAAAGGACATCAGGGCTCCTTTAGCAGAGTTAGGCAACTCTGGTCTGTTCTTGCTTCATTCTAGGTATCCTTATAGAAAATAAGGATGGCAGCTATTTCATTTTTAAAGTCTGGGCCACCATCTGAAAGGTGACCTGGGGAGATTTCTCCTACATTATCCGTGAAACACCCAAATCCAAAAGTGTGGATGAATCAACCTGGAATGCAGCTCTGAACAAACCAGGTTTTCTATTTGGCTTTCAGATTTCACTTCTGCTCACAGAAGATATTTTCAGCAGCTAAGCAAAAGCTTTTCATGTATTCCTAGACTCTCTTCCAGCTCTGTCTCTGTCTTTTTATATGTTTGTGTGCTCTTTTAAGGAGACTAATTTTTTGGAAATTTTTGTATGATTCTTCACAATTTCAGTGTACCAGTTGAAGCTGTGGTTCATGGATGAACTCGCAGAGCAGCTCTGAGGAACAGGCAGTTTTTGCTTGGCTTCAGATTCACTTCCTCTCACTGTGTCTCTCGCACAATAATAGCGTCCCGTGTCCTCCAGCTTGAGGTTGTTCATTTGCAGATACACCTGGCTTTTGGCATTGTCCCTGGAGATGGTGAAGCGTCCGTTGACCTTGTCTGAGTAGTAAATACTGCTGGAATCGTACCTAATGTATGCCACCCATTCCAGTCCTTTCCCTGGATACTGCCTCACCCAGTTCATGCCATAGTCACTGAAGGTGAATCCAGAGCCTTGGCAGGAGAGGGAGAGGGAGCCTCCAGGTCTTCTCACATCCCCTCCAGACTCCACCAACTGGACCTCTGACTGGACACCTAGAAAGAAATGCTCTTTAATAAGACCTTCTGCGGGTAAACACACACACACTCACAGACACACATACACACACACACAGGGGATAAAACATTTCTTTTTGGAGGGGGGAAATATTACCTTGTAGGATTACTAATAACAATATCAGGTTCATCCAAGGTGTCATTTTTGCTTGCTCTAAAGATCGGAGGAGTCTTACTGATGGGAAAACATTCAGAGAGGCACTCAATCTTTGTGTTCCTGGGCATAGCAGGAGAGCAAGAAGATATGGCTCCTTTCAGCAGGAAGTTGTCACTGGATTTGCATAGCCCTCAAGATAAAAGAGCCATGCCATGCCCTGACTTTCTAAATTTCCTTCAAACTACATTGCAGACATACTGTTGAAATGCTGAAGAAGTCCCAACACCACTCAAGGCAGAATATTTTAATAATTAAGAAGTATGTGAAGCAGCAGGCTTATTTTATAGAATGTAACAGTATGTCTTGCCGATTCATCCATTCAGAAAAGCATTTCTGGAATCAAGTCTCAAACTTAAGGTGGACAAGGACTTATCAAGGATGCTTTAATAGCCACATTAGAGAGAAAATGGGAGAGAAGGAGACCCATCTCTGCCGTTGCCCCCTCCCTTTGCAACATTCTCCCCCCAGAGGTGTGGCGGGGCCCTACTATGACAGCCTTCCAGAAGGAATTGAAGACCTGGCTCTGCCAGCTTGCGTGGGGTAATAGCACCCTTGCCAATCCTGGGAGTGGCTATCACCTTGATGACACCATGATGATGGCTGAGTGACTGCCAATTATTCTTGGATGTATTTGTTTTCTATTGATTGTTGTAATTTTGTACTTTTAATTGATTTTAACTGCTTTGTAAACTGTGGAGAGTTGTTCAACAAGATGGGCGGTGACAAATTTGATAAACAAACAAACAAAGTTTGGTTTAAGTGTTTTTCTCTAATGATGTTTTGTTAAACCTGAATTAATTTAGTGCACACTAAGGAGTGAAAAATGATTTGCTAAAGCACTGTTTGTTTGTTTGTTTGTTTGATGTGATGGGGTGAGATGGTTCCTCAGGTAACCTGGACCCATGCCATGTACGGGTTTAATGGTGAAAACCAACACTTTGAATTGGACCTGGAAGCAGACTGAGACACAGTGCAGCTCGTGTAGTAAAGATCTTATATGCACCGTTCTCTGGGCACTTAAAATTGTCTGTGCAGCCACAGTTTGAACCCGGTGTAGCTTCCGGATACTCTTCAATGGTAACCCCATGTTGACCGCATGGCAATAGTGTAGCCAGGAGATGACTAGTGCATGAGTGACTGATGAGCCTCTTGATCCAGGAAGGGGGTAACTGGCTTACCCCATGGAGGTGTGCAAAGGCTGTCCTGGCCATGACTGCCACATGCTCCTCGAGCAGGAGTCATGAGTTCAGGAGGACCCCCAGATTATGCACTGAGTCCATTGGGACAGTGCAAGCCTTTCAAAAACCAAAGATGGTCAATCCTTGGATACAGAGGGGCCTCCAATCCATAGTCACTCAGTCTCACCAGGGTTCAGCTGAAGTTTGTTCCACCCCATCCAGACCCCCACAGCCTCCAGAAACCAGAAAAGGGTGGTCACAAGATCTCTTACCTCACCCGGATGGAGATGTATAACTGGGTATCATCTGAATATTAATGATACTTCATCCGATGGTGGCAGATAACGGAACCTGGTGGTTTCAGATGTTAAAAAGGAGCATTGGTAGTACCATACCCTGGGGCACCCCACAAAGGCAGGGCCGTGAGCTGGACATCTTGCCCCCAATCAACAAAAAATGGGATTAACCTGGGAGGAAGGAAGGGAACCAGCACAAAACTGTGCTGCCCACTCCCTACTCCCCAAGTCGACACAAAAGGGTACCATGGTCGATAGTATCAAAAGCTGATGAGAGGTCAAGAAGAACAAGGATGGATGCAGTACCCCCATCCCACTCCCGCCAGAGATCATCCATGAGTGCGACCAATGCCGTTTCCATCCCATATCTGGGCCTGAAACCGGACTGAAAATGGTCCAGATAATTCATTTCCTTTAGGATCCTCTGGAGCTGCAATGCCACCACCTTCTCAACCACTTTCTATAAAAAAGGGAGGTGGGAGACTGGACGAAACTTGTCCACTATGGTGAGATCCAGTGATGGCTTCTTGAGTCTTCCCAAAATCAAAATCAAGAAATCACATGATGACCACACACCCTCTCAGGGGACTGACAGAGAGGATTAATTGATTTTGCAATATCCCAAAAATGCAGTTTGTTTTACATTCAAGAGAAAAGCGATGGAGAATATTCCACTTAGAATTACAGAGAAAATGAAGGTCACTGGAATAGTTCACCTTCATTGGACCATTTCTAGGGACTTTCAAACAAACAGTCAAGGAAATAGGCCCCCAAATAAAACCCCATCTGGAAACTCTGGTTATCATTGCCTATCTCTCTGTCATGGCACATTTATTCTTTGTGACAATAATGGCTTGCAGTGTGAAAGATGAGAAGTAACAACATAAGATGGACTGTCCAGGACATGCTTGTATTGCAAGAGGGAAAGAAATTCTGGGAAGAAATGGTTGATCTCCAGGAGATTTAAGGAACTCTATTGAAGAACGAAAGCTGTTTTTCATTTCCTTCTGAGAAATAGGCTTGAAAGGGTAACTGTAGCAGATGTTTGGAGGAGGAGGAAGATTATTTTTTTAAATAGTTTCTCTAGCCTTAGGTTGTTCATTTGCAGACACAGCTGGCTTTTGGCATTGTTCCTGGAGATGGTGACACATCCCTTCACTTTGTCTGAGTAGAATTTACCACTGGAATCAGTATAAATGTACGCAACCCATTCCAGTCCTTTTCCCGGATACTGTCTCACCCAGTTCATGCTATAGCTGCTGAAGGTGAATCCAGAGGCTTGGCAGGAGAGACGGAGGGAATCTCCAGGTCTTCTCACATCCCTTCCAGACTCCACCAACTGGACCTCTGGCTGAACACCTAGAAAGAAAGGTTGTTTAATAAGATCTTCTGCAGGTAAACTCAAAAAAGGGGATAAAAAACTTCTTTTTGGAAGATATTACCTCTGAGGACTTCCAAGAACAATATGAGGTTTAACCAGGGTGTCATTTTTGATCACTCTAAGGGTCAGAGGATTCCTACTGATGGGAAAACATTCAGAGAAGTGCTCAAACTTTGTGTTGTTGTACATAGCAAGAGACCAAGAAATTATGGCTCCTTTGAGCAGGAAGCTGTAACTGAATTGGTGTAACCTGCAGGAAAAAGAGCCACACACTGCTTTGACCTTCTAGAGTTCCTTCATCCTACACTTTAGACATAGTTTTCAATACAGAACAAGTCCCAACACCAATCAAGGCATAATTTTTAAATTCCTAAGAAATAAGTGAAGCGGCAGGTTTATTTTGTAGGAGGTAAAACCATGTCTTGCAAAATTAAAGCACATATTAATTAATTTATTTATCATTTATTAATTAAATTTCTCTCTGCCCGTCTCCCCCAAACGGGTGGATATACATAATTTGAGATGGAACCTCCTCCTGAATTTACATAGCTGTGGAGATCAATGTGCAACTCTGTGCTTTGATCTTGTGGATTTCCTTGACCCTTTATTACAGAAATTATATTTACATAATGAAAAAATAATAAACCCATCTAGATGATATGTTCAAATTGCTCTCGTAAATAGTAGTTTTAGTGAACTCAGAAGAATAGTGAACTCAGCCTTGGTTTTGTGGAGAGAACAGTAGCTTCTTGAGGAGATGAACTGACACGGGACCCTCTCTATGAATTTTCAAGTCACCAACCAAGAGATTAATCAGCCTAAGAAATGAAATCCCATTAAGAAATCCTGGTTTTATTTTCCTCCTCTTCTCCCCATGGCTAATGGGGTGCTGTGGGACATTACAGCCCCCTGGTGTGCACGATGAGCTGAAGCAGGCCTGGTTCTCTAGGGAGAAGCTTGTATTGCAAGAGAGGAAGTGAGTCTGGGAAGATGTAACTCATCTCCAGAACATCGAAGCAGGTGCAGTGAGAAGGCAAAGCTGCTGTTTGATTTCCTCATCCAAAATAGTCTTGGATGAGTGACTGGTCTGGACGGTGTGGAGAAGGCAAACTTCTTATTTTCACCCTTCTAATGGTTTTGGTGTGCATGGGACTCAGTTCCAGCTATGCTTTAGGAGTGTGCACTACTTTTCCAGTAAATGAATTTTTCTTTGAACCTACATTGGTTTCAATGAGAGTTGCTTTCATTGGGAACTGAGTACTGCGGTTCTTACAGCAACACTGCTCTGTTCTTGATTCATTCTTGGTATCCTTATAGAAAATAAGAATGGGAGCTACTTCGTTTTTAAAGATTCCCTCTCATGCATCTGCTTTGTTATTTTTCATCTGAGGATAACCCTGACTTTATCACCTGTCCTGTCAGGTTCAGCCCAAGAAATTGAAGCGGGACAATTCAGGAACCGTTCAGTTACTTTATTAACTTACACCTACTAGACAGAATCTCACCAGAATGACAGCAGCTAAACACTCCGAATTCCTTAGGGAGGTGCCAGTCTCCTTCTCTTCATTTTCACACACTCTGGTTGAGGGCTGAGGAGATGCGTGGGATTCCTCCCCCTCCCCATGACCTTGGACCTCTGTGCCATGATCCTCCTCACTCATGACTTCCATCACATGTCCTTTATTTTCACTGGATGACTGTGGTTTTCGGTAGTTTGAGATGTAATATGAATCATTCTCTTTCTTATTTAATTTGTAGTTAAATTTATTTATTTATTTTTTAGAAAAATCCACTTCTCCCAGGTAAAGCTCTCTCTCCATCCTTTGGGGAGCCTCTTTGTCATGAGCACTTCCACTTGTTTTTCCTATTTTCTACCTCCCAAAAGTTTATGCTGCACTATAGTACAAATTGGTAGAATGCAAATTTATGAGGTTCATCTCTGAGCCAGGAAGAAACACGCAGGTGGTTGCTTGAAAGGAGAGTGAAAACTTGAGACCCAGATACACAACACAATCAGCTGCCTAAGGGCATCAGGGCTTCCCAGGGATCCCCTTTTATAGAGAAGATCCTTTAAAGGTGTGAAGGGAAACCAAACTCTAGGATTTCTTAGAAAAGGTAATTAGCCGGGATTGCAGGAGAGGGGGCATTCGGGTAGGGTGAAGTTGACTAGATCTTTAGAACGGACCTTCTAAGGTCAGGCACTCCATTGAGCTGGGGTTTCCTGTGTTTGCCTTATCAGTTATTGTCTAATGAGAATGTAGATCTCTTTGGGAAGAAATCTTTCTATGGTTTGATTTTTTGGATTTAAGCAATGTTGGCCCTTCCTGCCAGGTCTTTAGTGATTTAATTTTGGGCTAGTGTGGAGGACTCTTGATTCTTTCTGTTATGTCTTAAACAATTAGGTGAGCCCATTCTTACTATCATTGAGCCATATTCTTTGATTGCTGCTTAAGGTAGACAAAGGTAGGGTCAGGCAAATGGGAAACTTTGATTTCCTGCTGACATGGGGGAAGGGGGAAGAATTTGATTTCCTTCTCAAACATGAAAACAAACCATGAAAATCCACCAGCCCCCCAAATGCAAAAGTCCAGGTATTAGAGGGAAGCAAAATTGTTCACACAGAGAAAAAAAGAAAGAGACAGTGTCTCTTCCTATCCCCCTGCATAATTTTCTTTGCGCATAGAAGCAGAACTTGAACAAGAAAGAAGACAAGCAAGGATGGTGTAAGCATGTAATTCTATTCATGGAATTTGGCTTGTTTGTCTTTCAAAGATCCTATTCCCTCTGTAGTCATCCTCATTGGCCTCAATTGATCCATGATAAGCTATTGCCAATCCAATGCCTTGTTGCCCTTCCCAGCCCCTTGTATCTTCTTATTTGCACAAGTGGATAGTTAGGGACTGTCTCCTCTCCCCCACCCCACTTTAGTCTTGTCTCTCCCTCAACTGACATTTTTCATTTTCAATACCAACGTGTCCCGCTCACCAGCTTAAAGGTGCCCTGGGGAGAATCCTCCTATATTATCTGTGAAATGCACAAATCCAAAAATGTGGATGAATCAATCTGGAAAGCAGCTCTAAACAAAGGCAGTGTTCTGTTTGGGTTTAACAATTTAAGTGTTAGTGTGTTCTTTTCAGAAGAGTAATTTTTACAAATTTTCTGTACGATTCTTCACAATTTCAGTGTACCAGTTGAAGCTGTGATTCATGGAAGAACTCACAGAGCTGCTCTGAGGAATGGGGAGTTTTTGCCTGGCTTCAGATTCACTTCCTCTCACTGTGTCTCTCGTGCAGTAATAGAGTCCGGTGTCCTCTGGCGTGAGGTTGTTCATTTGCAGATACAGCTGGCTTTTGGCATTGTCCCTGGAGATGGTGAAGCGTCCCTTGACTTTGTCCGAATAGTAAGTGCTAGAGCCTGCATCCATGTCTGCCACCCATTCCAGTCCTTTCCCCGGATACTGCCTCACCCAGCTCATCCAGTAGCTGCTGAAGGTGAATCCAGAGCCTTGGCAGGAGAGACGGAGGGACTCTCTAGGTCTTCTCACATCCCCTCCAGACTCCACCAACTGGACCTCTGACTGGACACCTATAAAGAAATGTTCTTTAATAAGACCTTCTACAGGTAAACACAAAAAAGAGGATTAAAAATATTCTTTTGGGAGTGGAAAAACAATACCGCTGAGGACTACTAATAACAACATGAGTTTTATCCACGGTGTCATTTTTCGTCACTCTAAAGATCAGAGGAGTTTTACTGATGAGAAAATATTAATACAGGCATTCAAGCTTTGTGTTGTTGGGCGTAGCAGGAGAGGGGGATGATATGGCTCCTTTGAGCCAGAAGGTTTCACTGAATTTGCATAGCCCTCAGGATAAAAGAGCCACGCGATGCCCTGACTTTCCAAATTTCCTTCAAACTACATTGTAGACATACTGTTGAAATGCTGAAGAAGTTGCAACATCACTCAAGGCAGAATATTTTAATCCTGAATTAATATAGTGCAGACTAAGGAGTGAAACATGATTTGTTAAAGCACAATTTATTATTTTTTTATTTATTTATACATCAAATTTGTCACCTCCGATCTCATTGAGTGACTGAGCGGTTTAAAAAGTAGTTAAAATCAATTAAAATTACAAAATTACATAAATAAATAGAAAATAAATAGATCCAAGAATAATTGGCAGCCACTCAGGGAGCATCATTGAGGCTCTACCCATCCCCAGGAATGGGGAAGGTTGTTATCACCCCACGCAAGGAAGTAGAGCCAAGTCTTTAATTCTTTTAGGAAGGCCTGCCACACTTCTGGGGGGAGAATGTTCCAAAGGGTGGGGGCAACGGCAGAGAAGGCTCTCCTCCTGGGCCCCACCACTCGAATTTCTGTTGCTTATGGGATCTGCAACATGTCCTCTCTGCCTGTCTGGGTGGAATGAGTAGATGTGACGGGGGTGAGATGGTTCATCAGGTAACCTGGACCCATGCCATGCAGGGCTTGAAAGGTGATAACTAACACTTTGAATTGCAGCTGGAAGAAGATGTCGCTCACAGAGTAAAGGTGTTATATACGCCATTTCAGGGCATTCTAAATTGTCCGCACACCTGCATTTTGGAACAGCTGTAGCTACTCCTCAAAGGTAGCCCCATGTAAAGCACTTTGCGATAGTCTAGCCGCAAGATGTGCAGGGCATGAGCGACAGAACGCAGAGACTCCTGATCCAGGAAGGGGCATAACTGGCATAGCCCATGGAGGTGGGCAAAGGCTGTCCTGGAAACGACTGCCAGCTGCTCCTCTAGCAGCAATTGTGACTCCAGAAGGACCCCCAGATTATGCACCGGGTCCATTTGGAGCAGTGCAACCCTGTTCAAAACCAAAGATGGTAAGTTGTTGTATACAGAGGGGCTCCAATCCATAGCCACTCCATCTAACCAGGGTTCAGCTGAAGCCTCTTGCACCCATCCAGTCCCCCACAGCCTCCAGGCACCATGAAAGGGTGGTCATGGCATCACTTACCTCACCTGGGATGGAGATGTATAACTGGGTATCACCAGCATATTGATGATACCTCATCCTGTGGTGATGGATGATCTCACCCAGTGGTTTCATGTAGATGTTAAAAAGGAGCACAGAGAGTACCGAACACTGGGGCACCCCACAAAAGAGGGGGCCAGAAGCTGGATTTCTCACCCCCGATCAACACCAATTTGGATCGGCCTTGGAGGAAGGAAGAGAACCAGTGCAAAACTGTGCCGCCCACTCTGAACTCCCCAAGTTGACCCAAAAGGATACCATGTCCAATAGTATCGAAATCCGCTGAGAGGTCAAGAAGAGCAAGGATGGATGCCATACCCCCATCCTGCTCCTGCCAGAAACCAGCCATGAGTGCGACCAATGCCATTCCTGCCCCATATCCTGGCCTGAAACCTCACTGAAAAGGGTCCAGATAATTTGTTTCCTCTAGGATCCTCTGGAGCTGCAACACCGCCACCTTCTCAGCCACCTTCCCTAAAAAGAGGAGGTGGGAGAATGGATGAAAGTTGTCTAGTATGGTGGAATTCAGTGATGGCTTCTTGAGTCTTGAGTCTCCCCAAAATCAAAACCTAAGAAATCACATTATGACCACATGCTCTCTCAGGAGACTGACAAAAAATATAAATCATTTTGCGTTATCTCAAATATTCAGTTTGCTTTCTATTCAAGAAAAAGCCCCAGGAGAGATTTCCCCTTGGAATTATGGAGAAAATGGTACTCCCAAGAGAACTGCACCTGCCATTGGACCATTTCTAGGAATTTCAACCAAGGATTCAAGGAAATAGCCCTCCACATAAAACCCCATCTGGAAACTCTGGATATCGTGGCCTACCCCTCCCTCATGGCCAATTTATTCTCGGTGACAATATTGCCTTGGAGAATGAAACACGAGAAATAGCATCATGAGAGGGGTTGTCCAAAGGATGCTTGTATTGCAAGAGGGAAAGAGATCCTGGTAAGAAATGGTTGACCCCCAGGTGATTTAAGGAGCTCTAGTGAAAAATGAAACAATGTCTTCCAAAATTAAAGCACATATACCTAATTGGAGCAGAAAACTGCTCCTGAGTTTACATAGCTTTGGGGATCAAAGTACTACTCTGTGCTTTGACCTCGTAGATTTCCTTGAGCCTTTATTTCACAAATGATACTGAGATGATGAACAAATCGTAAACCCATCAAGATAATATCTTCAAATTGCTCTACAAAGAGATCCGATTTTCAAGGGAGGAAGGTTTTATTTATTTATTTTCTTTTTGCAACAGCCCCAATTCAGAGAAGTGTTTCTAGAATCAAAATTCAAACTAAAATCCACAGTCACCCATTCTGAGTTAGTTTATTAGCCACATTAGAGACAGAGTGGGAGAGCATACGACAGTTCACCCATTACTGATCAGCGACCATGGTTTGTTAATGCCAACAAAGTTAATCTGATGCAGGCTACACAAGCAAGAATAATTTCCAAAGAACAAGGAGTGTATCTTTGCAAGTCACAATGTAAAACCAAGAAATCACTTTATCACCAAACATTTTCTTGAGAAAAGTTGAACAGGTCACCTTGTGGTTTCCTGAAAATTCAGTTAGCTTTATGGTCAATAAAGGAGGACTATAGTGAACTCTGCCTTGGTTTTGCGGAGAGAAAATTACCTTCTCCAGGAGTGGAACTGACATAGGAACATCTCTATGGATTTTCAAGCCACCAACCAAGAGAATCATCAGCCTCAGAATTGAAACCCCATCAGTTTCATTTTCCTGCCCCTCCCCTCATGGCTAATGGGGTTCTGTGGGTCAAAACTGCCCCCTGGTGTGCAGGATCCACCATAGCAGGCCTGCTTCTCCAGGCAGATGCTTGCATTGCAAGAGAGGAAGTGAGTCTCGTTAGACATGACTCAGCTCCAGAAATAGGCTTGGAAAGGTGACTGGTCTGGAGGGTTTGGAGAACGCAAACTTTTTTTCCCCCTTCTAATATAATCTTCAGGGTTAGGATTGCTTTAGGAGAATTGGGCAACGCTCTCCCCTCCTTTAGCCTTCTCTTTCCCTCAGACAACCTGTTTTCCTCTCAATGCCAACGTGTCCAGCTCGCCAGCTTCAAGGTACCCTGGGGAGACTTCTCCTATATTATCCATGAAATGCACAAATCCAAAAGTGTGGATGAATCAACATGGAAAGAAACTGTGAACAAAGGAGGTGTTCTTTTTCTGTTTCAAATTGTATATTTTTAGCAGGTCAGCAAATGTGTTGCATTAAATCCCAGCCCCTGTCTTCCAGCTCTGTCTTTTCACGTATTTGTGTCTTCGTTTTAGGAGAGCAACTTTTTCTGATTTTCTTATTTGTTTTTTTAGGTAGGATTCTTCACAATTTCAGTGTCAGTGGAAACTGTGGTTCATGGATGAAACTGCAGAGCAGCTCTGAGGAATGGAGAGTTTTTGCCTGGCTTCAGATTCACTTCCTCTCACTGTGTCTCTCGCACAGTAATAGCGTCCCGTGTCCTCCAGCTTGAGGTTGTTCATTTGCAGATACAGCTGGCTTTTGGCATTGTCCCTGGAGATGGTGAAGCGTCCCTTGACTTTGTCCAAGTAGTAAATACTGCTGGAATCATAGCTTATGAATGCCACCCATTCCAGTCCTTTCCCCGGATACTGCCTCACCCAGCTCATGTGATAGTTGCTGAAGGTGAATCCAGAGCCTTGGCAGGAGAGACGGAGGGAGTCTCCAGGTCTTCTCACATCCCCTCCAGACTCCACCAACTGGACCTCTGACTGGACACCTAGAAAGAAACGTTGTTTAATAAGACCTTCTCCAGGTAAACACACAAAAAAGAGGATTAAAAAACTTTTTGGAGTGGGGAAATAATACCTCTGATGACTACTAATAACAAGATGAGGTTTATCCAGGGTGTCATTTTTGCTCTAAAGTTCAGAGGAGTCTTAATGATGGGAAAACATTCAGACCAGCCCTCAAACTTTGTGTGGTTGTGCGTAGCAGGAGAGGGGGATGATATGGCTCCTTTCAGCAGGAACCTGTCACTGAATTTGCATAGCCCTCAGGATAAAAGAGCCACCCGATGCCCTGACTTTCTAAATTTCCTTCAAACTACATTGTAGACATACTGTTGAAATGTTGAAGAAGTGCCAACACTACTCAAGGCAAAATATTTAAAACCTTAATAAAAATATGTGAAGCATCAGGCTTATTTTACATAAAGTAAAACTATGTCCCTCAGATACATCCATTCAGAAAAGTGTTTCTAGAATCAAGTCTCAAACTTAAGATTACCAAACACCAATCAAGGATTCTTTAATAGATACATGGGAGAGAAAATGGGGGGACTCATCTGAGCGCCTCAGTTTGGATCAGTTGTTTTTCTTTAACAATGATTTGTTAAATAAATGAAAATTAATCTAGTGCAGACTAAGCAGTGAAAAATGGTATATAAAGCAGAATACTTGAGTCACCTCAGAATCAAAACCAAAAATCTCATTATGACTACCCAGTCTCTCAGGGGACTGACAAAGAGGAATAAATCATTTTGCATTATCCCAAAATTTCAGTTTGCTTTATATTCAAGAAAAAGCCTCAGGAGAGAATTCCCCTTGGAATTATGGAGAAAATGGTAGTTCCACCATGAAGTCATGTGCCATTGGACTGCTTCTAGGACTTTTCAAACAAACAGCTAAGGAAATGTCCCCCACATAAAACCCCACCTGGAAACTCTGGTTATAACTGCGTATCCCCCTGTCATGGCCCATTTATTCTGGGTGACAATGCTGCCTTGCAGTGAGGAAGATGAGAAGTAGCAACATAAGATGGATTGTCCAGGACATGCTTGTATTGCAAGAGGGAAAGCGATTCTGGGATGAAATGGTTGATCTTCAGGAGATTTAAGGACCTCTAATGAAGAACCAAATCTGTTCTTTCATTGCCTCATGGGTAATGAGGGGAGCTACAATAGAAAGGTAACTCTACTAGATTATTGGAAGTGGAAGAGGAGTATTATTTTTCTTAAATAATTTGTCTGGCTTGAGGTTGTTTATTTACACATACAGCTGGATTTTGGCATTGTCCCTGGAGATGGTGAAAAATCCTTTCACTTTGTCTGAGTAGAATTTTACCCTGGAATCAGTATCTATCTATGCAACCAATTCCAGTCCTTTCGCCAGATACTGCCTCACCCAGCTCATGTCAGAGCTGCTGAAGGTGAATCCGGACTCCACCAACTGGACCTCTGACTGGACACCTAGACAGAAACGTTGTTTAAGAAGATCTTCTGCAGGTAAAAACACACAAAAAGGGGACAAAAATCTTCTTTTTGGAGGGGAAAAATAATACCCCTGAGGACTACTGATAACAATATGAGGTTTATCCAGGGTGTCACTTTTGCTCACTCTAAAGATCGAAGGAGTCTTATTGATGGGACAACATTCAGACAAGCACTCAAACTTTGTGTTGTTTGGCATAGCAAGAGAGCAGGATGATAGGACTCCTTTGAGCAAGAATCTATTATTGAATTTACATTATTAGCAAAATTTGAGAGTTCTTGACTCTCCCCAGTTAGGATTCAGTCCGGCAGAACATCAGACACGAAAACACCAGCTGAGATTTTAAGTTTTTCTGAAAGCAAGCCAATAGAGCCAGCTGGGGTCTCCCTTAAGGCAGAGAAGCAGCCTGATCACACTTGAAGAAGAAGATTTTATACATGTTCCTTACACAGAGATACAGCAATTTACAAATTGATTGGCTAAAATTGGCATAAATTCAGGATCCTCCTTATTATTGGGGAAACTTATCTCCCAGATGACCCATTGGTT
This sequence comes from Python bivittatus, assembly GCF_059951505.1. Classification (NCBI taxonomy): domain Eukaryota; kingdom Metazoa; phylum Chordata; class Lepidosauria; order Squamata; family Pythonidae; genus Python; species Python bivittatus. The sequence continues at coordinate 691,096 of NW_028277061.1, forward strand.
GCCAGTCAAAGTCCGGCACACCCCCTTTGATCTTCTGATATTTATTGTTTCATAGAATGCAGAGGCATCACCAGAGCAGCTGAAGGGTGTTCTGAGGGCTATCAAATTGGGGTCACTTCCTCCCATGTCTTTATGGCATCGACACTTAAGGAGACAACATGTCTGCCCAATGTCTTTCAACAATAACTGAAATGAGAAAAATGTGTAAAAGTTCATGAACATTAGTTTCCTTGTCATCCCTTGACTCCCCAAATGTCACAGAAAAAGATGAGGGAAACTGAGGGCACTTTTTCATAAGGTTTCAACATAACCCTCAGGATAAAAGAGCCGTGCGCAGCTTTGACATTCTAGAGTTCCTTCATCCTACAATTTAGACATGGTTTCCCAATACTGAACAAGTCCCAACACCAGTCAAGGCACAATTTTTAAATCCTTAAGAAAAAAAAGAAGGGGCAGATTTATCTTATAGGAGGTAAAACCATCTCTTGCAACATTAAAGATCATAGGGCTCATTTGAGCAGGAAACTAATGTTGAATTCACACAGTCTTCTACATGAAAATGTCAGTCTCTGCTCAGATCTTCTAGAGATTCTTGAGCCTATGTCATGCACAAGATATTTGGATGATGAACCAGTCCTAACCCGATCAAATTGTCATACAAAGAGGTGCAGATTTTCAAGGGTGAAGCTTTTTCTTTCAAAATCCTCAACTCTGAAAAATGTTTGTAGAATCCAAACTCAAAAGCAACATGCAGGAACACCCATACAACGTTATTTTAATAGCCACAATACAGACAGAGTGGGGGTGGGATGGGGTGGGGGGAATATGACACTCCACTCGTTGTGGTAAGCTACTTTCCCTTAACCATTGTTTGTTAAAGAAACTAGAGCTAAACAAGCAAGAATGCTTTCTGAAGGATAAAGATTGAATCTTTGCAAATTACTTGCAAGATTGAATTACTTTGCAAAACGAAAATATCACTTTACAACCAAGCATGTGGTGCTTTGACCTTCTAGAGTTCCTTCAATCTACATTTTAGACATCTTTTATGATGCTCAACAAGCCCCAAGAACCCTTGAAGGAGATTTTTTTAATCCTTCAGAAGTATGTGAAGCAGGAATTTTACTTTGGGAGAAGTAAAGCTATGTCTTCCAACATTAAAGACATATACCTAATTGGAGCAGGAAACTGCTCCTGAATTTACATAGCTTTGGGGATCAAAGTGCTACTCTGTGCTTTGACCTTGTAGATTTCTTGAGCCTATATTACACAAATGGTATTTAGATGATGAACAAATCATAAACCCATCAAGATAATATGTTCAAATTGCTCTACGAGAGTGCAGATTTTCAAGGGGGGGGGGTTGTTTTTTTGGTTTTTGTTTGCAAAAGTCCAACTAGGAAATGTGTTTCTAGAATCAAAACTCAAAACTAACATGCAGACTTCCATAAAGAATAATTTAATACCACATCGTAGACAGGGTGGGAGAGCATATAACAGTTCACCCATTATCGATAAGCTACCATGGTTTGTTAAAGCCCACAAAGGTAATGTAATTCAGGCTGCACAACCAACAATTATTTCCAAAGAACAAGGTCTGTGTCAGAATTCTCACAATCAACCTGCTAGCTTGATTGCTTTGTTTCTGCCAATGTAGTTGAAAGGGGTATGTGTGTGTCATGAAGGGAAGGAGCCGTTAGAAGCAGATGGGCTGTTACTGGGTTCTCAAGAATGCTCAAGGCCATACCAATGAGTGACAGAGAAGAAGTCTGGGAAAACTGGCAATGGGGGCAGTAAAAATGGGTAAAAGTACCTTTTTGGCATGCGGGGGCTTAGTGTTAGCAACTCTTCGGAACTGTACACTTTCTCTCAATCAATGAACTTTTCTTTGAACCTACATCAGTTTCACGGAGAGTTTCTTTCGTTGGGAGCTGGAGATGAAAGATGGTTACAGTCTGTACCTTTCCAAGTCAGAAAGTAAAACCAAGAAACCCCACCACATCTCAGGAGGTACATTGTTCCATACAGTGGGGGCAACTGCAGACAAGGCCCTCTGCCTAGACCCCACCAGTCGAAATTCCTTGACTGGTGGGTTCTGCAATATGCCCCTTCTGCTGGACCCAGCAGGGTGGGCTGAATAAAAAGGGCGAGACGACTCCTCAGATAACTTGGTCCTCTGCCATAAAGGGCTTTAAAGGTGATGACCAACACCTTGAATTGGACCCAGAAGGAAACTGCGGAGGGCCTCCTGATCGGGGAAGGGGCATAACTGCTGCACAACATGAAGTTGCACAAAGGCCTTGCTAGCCACGACTGCCACCTACTGTTCAAACAGGAGTCGTGAGTCCAGGAGGACCCCCAGATTACGCACTCTTCCTATTCCACTGAATGATTTCCTTTGTGGATAGAAAAGAATTCGAACCAGAAAGAAGACAAGGAAGGAAGGGATAAGCATGTAACTGTGTTTATGGAATTTGGCCTCTTTGTTCTTTCAAAGTCTCTCTTCCCTCCATAGTCCTCTCCACTGGTCTCACTCGACCTATGATGTGCAAAAGCCAGTCCAGTTCCTTCTTGCTCTTCCCCCCAGTTGCAGAAGTGGATAGTTAGGGACTATCTCCTCTCCCCCCAACCCCTTTAGCCTTGTCTTTCCCTCAAACAGTGTATTTCCTTTGCAGTGTCAATGTGTCCTGCTCACCAACTTAAAGGTACCCTGGGGAGAATTCTCCTATATTATCCATGAAATGCAGAAATTCAAATTGTGGATGAATCAACCTGGAAAGCACCTCTGAACAAAGGAGGTTTTCTGATTGGCTTTCAGATTTTTATGTGTTTGTGTGTTCTTTTCAGGACACACAGTTCTTTTTGTGAATTTTGTATGATTCTTCACAATTTCAGCATACCAGTTGAAACTGTGGTTCATGGATAAACCTGCGGAGCGGCTCTAAGGAATGGACACTTTTTGCCTGGATTCAGATTCACTTCCTCTCACTGTGTCTCTCGCACAGTAATAGCGTCCCGTGTCCTCCGGCTTCAGGTTGTTCATTTGCAGATACAGCTGGCTTTTGGCATTGTCCCTGGAGATGGCGAAGCATCCCTTGACCTTGTCTAAGTAGTAAATAGTGCTGGAACTGGGGTTTATGAGTGCCACCCATTCCAGTCCTTTCCCCGGATACTGTCTCACCCAGTGCATGACATAGCTGCTGAAGGTGAATCCGGAGCTTTGGCAGGAAAGGCGGAGGGAACCTCCAGGTCTTCTCACATCCCCTCCAGATTCCACCAACTGGACCTCTGACTGGACACCTAGAAAGAAATGTTCTTTAATAGGACGTTCTGCAGATAAACACAAAAAGGGGATAAATAATACCTCTGGAGGGTGCTTCTTTTTGGAGGGGAAAAATAATACCTCTGAGGACTACTGCTAACAGTATGATGTTTATCCAGGGTGTCATTTTTGTTCACTCTAAAGTTCGGAGGAGACTTACTGATGGGAAAACATTCAGACAAGCACTTAAACTTTGTGTTGTTGGCGTACCAGGAGAGGAGGATGATATGGCTCTTTTGAACAGGAAGCTGTCACTGAATTTGCATAGCCCTCAGGATAAAAGAGCCATACACTGCTTTGACCTTTGAGAGTTCCTTCATCCTACAGCTTAGACATGGTTTTCCAATGCTGAAGAAGCCCAGGCACCAGTCCAGGCAGAATTTTTAAATCCTGAAGAAATAAGTAAAGCAACTCATTTATTTGATAGGAGGTAAAACCATGTCTTGCAAAGTTGAAGGTCATATGGCTCCTTTGGGCAGGAATCTGCTGTTCAATTCACATAGTCTTCTGCATCAAAATGCCAGTCTCTGCTCTCACCTTCTAGAGATCCTTCAGCCCATGTTACGCACATGATACTTAGATGGTGAACCAGTCCTAATCCCATCAAACTGTTATACAAAGAGGTGCAGATTTTTAAGGGTGATGCTTTTTCTTTCAAAAACGTAAACTCTGAAAAATGTTTCTAGAATCCAGACTCAAAACCATCATGCAGAAACACCCATGAAAGATTACTTTCCTCAAACTCAGAAAAGTGTTTGTAGAATCAAAACTCAAAACTAAAATGCACAGACACCAAACAAAGTTATTTATTAGGCACATTAGCACCAGAGTGGGAGAGCATATGACCGTTCACCCATTATAGATAAACTACCATGGGTTGTTAATGCCAACAAAGTTAATTTGATACAGACTACACAACCAAGAATAAATTTCAAAGGACAAGGACTGTATCTTTGCAAGTTACAAAGTATGTCAAGAAATCGCTTTATGACCAAACATTTTCTCCGAAAAATTCGAATAGGTCACCTTGTGGTCTCCAAAAATTCAGTTAGTGTTATGGTCAAGAAAGAACGACTATAGTGAACTCATTCTTGGGTTTCTGGAGAGAACAGCAGCTTCTTGTGGAGCGGAACTGACATGGGAACATCTCTATGGATTTTCAGGCCACCAACCAAGAGAATCATCAGCCTGAGAATTGAAACCCATTTAGGAAATCCTGGTTTCATTTTCATGCCCCTCCCCCCATGGCTAATGGGGTTCTGTGGGACAATACTGGCCCCTGGTGTGCAAGTTGAGCTGAAGCAGGCTTGGTTCTCCAGGGAGATGCTTGTATTGCAATAGTCTGGAAAGATGTGACTCAGCTCCAGAAGATCAGAGTGGTTGTTTTGACAAAGCAAAGGTACTCTTTGATTTCCTCATCCAAAATAGGCTTGGAAAGGTGACTGGTCTGGGGGTTTTCAGAGGGCAAACTTCTTATTTTCATCCTTATAATCAACAGGCCTTGTAGTCCGAAGGAGATCATGACCGCTTTAGGAGAATTGGGCAATACCGCCCTGTTCTTCCTTCCTTCTAGCTTTCCTTAAGCTTAATAAAGAGAGGGACTATTTTGTTTTTAAACATTCCCTCTCATACTTCTACTTTGTAATTTTGCAGTGGGAATACTCCTTGCTTTATCATGTCTCCTTTCTTTTCACTGGAAGACTGTGGTTTTCAGTAGTGTGAGATGTAACTGTAAATCATTCTCTTTTTTATTCTATATGTACTTTAATTTATTTTTTAAAAAATATCCACTTCTCCCAGATAAATCTCTCTCCACACTTTGGGGATCCTCTTTGTCATGAGTGCTCCTACTTGTTCTTCTAATTTCCGACATCCCAAAAGCTTCAGCTGCATTATGGGAGACAAACATGAAGAGAAACTAAGAACATCCACCAGCCTCCAAAAGAAAAATCCGGGTATTTGAGGGAAGCAAAATTGTTCACTCAGAGAAAGAAAGAAAGGAACGCTGTCTCTTCCTATCCCCCCCCCCCCCACGATTTACTTTGCAAATAGAAGCAGAATTTAAAGCAAAAAGAAGACAAGGAAGGACAGTGTAAGCACGTAACTCTGTTCAGGGAATTTGCCCCCTTTGTTCCTCCAAAGCCCTGTTCCCTTCGAAGTCCTCCCCAGTGGCCTCACTTGATCCATGATTTGGTACAGCCAGTTGCCCTTCCCAACCCCTTGAATCTTCTCATTTGCACAAGGGTATAATTAGGGATTCTCTCCTCTCCCTCCACTCCACTTTAGCCGTGTCTTTCCCTCAAAGAACATATTTCCTTTTCAATGCGAATGTGTCCTGCTCACCACCTGAAAGGTGACCTGGGGAGAATTCTCCTATATTATCCATGAAATGCACAAATCCAAAAATGTGGATGAATCAACCTGGAAAGAAGCTCTGAACAAAGCAGGTTTTCTTTTTGGCTTTCAGATTTCACTTCTACCTACAGAAAATTTTTTCAGCAGGTAAGCAAAAGTTTGAATTTATTCCTGGACACTCTCTTCCAGCTCTGTCTCTGTCTTTTTATGTGTTTGTGTGTCCTTTTCAGAAGAGTAACTTTTTGTGATTTTTTTTTAATGATTCTTCACAATTTCAGCATACCACTTGAAACTGTGGTACATGGAGAAACTCGCAGAGCAGCTCAGAGGAACAGGGAGTTCTTGCCTGGCTTCAGATTCACTTCCTCTCACTGTGTCTCTCGCACAGTAATAGCGTCCCGTGTCCTCCAGCTTGAGGTTGTTCATTTGCAGATACAGCTGGCTTTTGGCATTGTCCCTGGAGATGGTGAAGCGTCCCTTGACCTTGTCTGAGTAGTATTTATTACTGGAATCAGACCATATGTATGCCACCCATTCCAGTCCTTTCCCTGGATACTGCCTCACCCAGCCCATGACATAGCTGCTGAAGGTGAATCCAGAGCCTTGGCAGGAGAGACGGAGGGAATCTCCAGGTCTTCTCACATCCCCTCCAGACTCCACCAACTGGACCTCTGACTGGACATCTAAAAAGAAAGGTTGTTTAATAAGAGTTTCTACAGATAAACACAAAAAAGAGGATTAAAAATATTCTTTTTGGAGGGGAAAAACAATACCTCTGAGGACTACTAATAACAACATGAGGTTTATCCAGGGTGTCATTTTTCGTCACTTTAAAGATCAGAGGAGTTTTACTGATGAGAAAATATTAATACAGGCATTCAAGCTTTGTGTTGTTGGGCGTAGCAGGAGAGGGGGATGATATAGCTCCTTTGAGCCAGAAGCTGTCACTGAATTTGCATACCCCTCAGGATAAAAGAGCCACGCGATGCCCTGACTTTCCAAATTTCCTTCAAACTACATTGTAGACATACTGTTGAAATGCTGAAGAAGTTGCAACACCACTCAAGGAAGAATATTTTAATCCTGAATTAATATAGTGCAGACTAAGGAGTGAAACATGATTTGTTAAAGCACAATTTATTATTTTTTTATTTATTTATACATGAAATTTGTTACCTCTGATCTCACTGAGTGACTGAGCGGTTTACAAAACAGTTAAAATCAATTAAAAATACACTATTACATACATAAATAGAAAATAAATAGATCCAAGAATAATTGGCAGTCACTCAGTGAGCATCATCCGGGCTCTACCCATCCCCAGGAATGGGGAAGGTTGTTATCACCCCACGCAAGGAAGTAGAGCCAAGTCTTTAATTCTTTTAGGAAGGCCTGCCACACTTCTGGGGGGAGAATGTTCCAAAGGGTGGGGGCAACGGCAGGGAAGGCTCTCCTCCTGGGCCCCACCACTTGAATTTCTGTTGCTTATGGGATCTGCAACATGTCCTCTCTGCCTGTCTGGGTGGAACGGGTTGATGTGACGGGGGTGAGATGGTTCATCAGGTAACCTGGACCCATGCCATGCACGGCTTGAAAGGTGATAACTAACAATGGCTGGTGTGGGTCTTCCGGGCTGTGTGGCCGTGGTCTTGAAGTCTTGTTTCCTAACGTTTCGCCAGCACCTGTGACTGGCATCACAGTGATGCCAGTCACAGGTGCTGGCGAAACGTTAGGAAACAAGACTTCAAGACCACGGCCACACAGCCCGGAAGACCCACACCAGCCATCGTATGCCAGCCGTGAAAGCCTTCGACAATACATTGATAACTAACACTTTGAATTGCAGCTGGAAGAAGATGTCACTCACAGAGTAAAGGTGTTATATACGCCATTTTAGGGCATTCTAAATTGTCCGCACACCTGCATTTTGGAACAGCTGTAGCTACTCCTCAAAGGTAGCCCCATGTAAAGCACTTTGCGATAGTCTAGCCGCAAGATGTGCAGGGCATGAGCGACAGAACGCAGAGACTCCTGATCCAGGAAGGGGCATAACTGGCATAGCCCATGGAGGTGGGCAAAGGCTGTCCTGGAAACGACTGCCAGCTGCTCCTCTAGCAGCAATTGTGAGTCCAGAAGGACCCCCAGATTATGCACCGGGTCCATTTGGAGCAGTGCAACCCTGTTCAAAACCAAAGATGGTAAGTTGTTGTATACAGAGGGGCTCCAATCCATAGCCACTCCATCTAACCAGGGTTCAGCTGAAGCCTCTTGCACCCATCCAGTCCCCCACAGCCTCCAGGCACCATGAAAGGGTGGTCATGGCATCACTTACCTCACCTGGGATGGAGATGTATAACTGGGTATCACCAGCATATTGATGATACCTCATCCTGTGGTGATGGATGATCTCACCCAGTGGTTTCATGTAGATGTTAAAAAGGAGCACAGAGAGTACCGAACACTGGGGCACCCCACAAAAGAGGGGGCCAGAAGCTGGATTTCTCACCCCCGATCAACACCAATTTGGATCGGCCTTGGAGGAAGGAAGAGAACGAGTGCAAAACTGTGCCGCCCACTCTGAACTCCCCAAGTTGACCCAAAAGGATACCATGTCCAATAGTATCGAAATCCGCTGAGAGGTCAAGAAGAGCAAGGATGGATGCCATACCCCCATCCTGCTCCTGCCAGAAACCAGCCATGAGTGCGACCAATGCCATTCCCGCCCCATATCCAGGCCTGAAACCTGACTGAAAACGGTCCATATAATCCGTTTCCTCCAGGATCCTCTGGAGCTGCAATGCCACCAGCTTCTCCATCACCTTCCCTAAAAAGAGGAGGTGGGAGACTGGATGAAAGTTGTCTAGTATGGTGGAATTCAGTGATGGCTTCTTGAGTCTTGAGTCTCCCCAAAATCAAAACCTAAGAAATCACATTATGACCACATGCTCTCTCAGGAGACTGACAAAAAATATAAATCATTTTGCGTTATCTCAAATATTCAGTTTGCTTTCTATTCAAGAAAAAGCCCCAGGAGAGATTTCCCCTTGGAATTATGGAGAAAATGGTACTCCCAAGAGAACTGCACCTGCCATTGGACCATTTCTAGGAATTTCAACCAAGGATTCAAGGAAATAGCCCTCCACATAAAACCCCATCTGGAAACTCTGGATATCGTGGCCTACCCCTCCCTCATGGCCAATTTATTCTCGGTGACAATATTGCCTTGGAGAATGAAACACGAGAAATAGCATCATGAGAGGGGTTGTCCAAAGGATGCTTGTATTGCAAGAGGGAAAGAGATCCTGGTAAGAAATGGTTGACCCCCAGGTGATTTAAGGAGCTCTAGTGAATAATGAAACAATGTCTTCCAAAATTAAAGCACATATACCTAATTGGAGCAGAAAACTGCTCCTGAGTTTACATAGCTTTGGGGATCAAAGTACTACTCTGTGCTTTGACCTCGTAGATTTCCTTGAGCCTTTATTTCACAAATGATACTGAGATGATGAACAAATCGTAAACCCATCAAGATAATATCTTCAAATTGCTCTACAAAGAGATCCGATTTTCAAGGGAGGAAGGTTTTATTTATTTATTTTCTTTTTGCAACAGCCCCAATTCAGAGAAGTGTTTCTAGAATCAAAATTCAAACTAAAATCCACAGTCACCCATTCTGAGTTAGTTTATTAGCCACATTAGAGACAGAGTGGGAGAGCATACGACAGTTCACCCATTACTGATCAGCGACCATGGTTTGTTAATGCCAACAAAGTTAATCTGATGCAGGCTACACAAGCAAGAATAATTTCCAAAGAACAAGGAGTGTATCTTTGCAAGTCACAATGTAAAACCAAGAAATCACTTTATCACCAAACATTTTCTTGAGAAAAGTTGAACAGGTCACCTTGTGGTTTCCTGAAAATTCAGTTAGCTTTATGGTCAATAAAGGAGGACTATAGTGAACTCTGCCTTGGTTTTGCGGAGAAAATTACCTTCTCCAGGAGTGGAACTGACATAGGAACATCTCTATGGATTTTCAAGCCACCAACCAAGAGAATCATCAGCCTCAGAATTGAAACCCCATCAGTTTGATTTTCCTGCCCCTCCCCTCATGGCTAATGGGGTTCTGTGGGTCAAAACTGCCCCCTGGTGTGCAGGATCCACCATAGCAGGCCTGCTTCTCCAGGCAGATGCTTGCATTGCAAGAGAGGAAGTGAGTCTCGTTAGACATGACTCAGCTCCCGAAATAGGCTTGGAAAGGTGACTGGTCTGGAGGGTTTGGAGAACACAAACTTTTTTCCCCCTTCTAGTATAATCTTCAGGGTTCGGAGTGCTTTAGGAGAATTGGGCAACGCTCTCCCTCCTTTAGCCTTCTCTTTCCCTCAGACAACCTGTTTTCCTCTCAATGCCAACGTGTCCAGCTCGCCAGCTTCAAGGTACCCTGGGGAGACTTCTCCTATATTATCCATGAAATGCAGAAATCCAAAAGTGTGGATGAATCAACATGGAAAGAAACTGTGAACAAAGGAGGTGTTCTTTTTCTGTTTCAAATTGTATATTTTTAGCAGGTCAGCAAATGTGTTGCATTAAATCCCAGCCCCTGTCTTCCAGCTCTGTCTTTTCACGTATTTGTGTCTTCGTTTTAGGAGAGCAACTTTTTGTGATTTTCTTATTTGTTTTTTTAGGTAGGATTCTTCACAATTTCAGTGTCAGTGGAAACTGTGGTTCATGGATGAAACTGCAGAGCAGCTCTGAGGAATGGAGAGTTTTTGCTTGGCTTCAGATTCACTTCCTCTCACTGTGTCACTCGCACAGTAATAGCGTCCCGTGTCCTCCAGCTTGAGGTTGTTCATTTGCAGATACAGCTGGCTTTTGGCATTGTCCCTGGAGATGGTGAAGCGTCCCTTGACCTTGTCTGAGTAGTAAATACTGCTGGAATCATAGCTTATGAATGCCACCCATTCCAGTCCTTTCCCCGGATACTGCCTCACCCAGCTCATGTCATAGCTGCTGAAGGTGAATCCGGAGCCTTGGCAGGAGAGACGGAGGGACTCTCCGGGTCTTCTCACATCCCCTCCAGACTCCACCAACTGGACCTCTGACTGGACACCTAGAAAGAAACGTTGTTTAATAAGACCTTCTCCAGGTAAACACACAAAAAAGAGGATTAAAAAACTTTTTGGAGTGGGGAAATAATACCTCTGATGACTACTAATAACAAGATGAGGTTTATCCAGGGTGTCATTTTTGCTCTAAAGTTCAGAGGAGTCTTAATGATGGGAAAACATTCAGACCAGCCCTCAAACTTTGTGTGGTTGGGCGTAGCAGGAGAGGGGGATGATATGGCTCCTTTCAGCAGGAAGCTGTCACTGAATTTGCATAGCCCTCAGGATAAAAAAGCCACGCGATTACCTGACTTTCTAAATTTCCTTCAAACTACATTGTAGACATACTGTTGAAATGTTGAAGAAGTGCCAACACTACTCAAGGCAAAATATTTAAAACCTTAATAAAAATATGTGAAGCATCAGGCTTATTTTACATAAAGTAAAACTATGTCCCTCAGATACATCCATTCAGAAAAGTGTTTCTAGAATCAAGTCTCAAACTTAAGATTACCAAACACCAATCAAGGATTCTTTAATAGATACATGGGAGAGAAAATGGGGGGACTCATCTGAGCGCCTCAGTTTGGATCAGTTGTTTTTCTTTAACAATGATTTGTTAAATAAATGAAAATTAATCTAGTGCAGACTAAGCAGTGAAAAATGGTATATAAAGCAGAATACTTGAGTCACCTCAGAATCAAAACCAAAAATCTCATTATGACTACCCAGTCTCTCAGGGGACTGACAAAGAGGAATAAATCATTTTGCATTATCCCAAAATTTCAGTTTGCTTTATATTCAAGAAAAAGCCTCAGGAGAGAATTCCCCTTGGAATTATGGAGAAAATGGTAGTTCCACCATGAAGTCATGTGCCATTGGACTGCTTCTAGGACTTTTCAAACAAACAGCTAAGGAAATGTCCCCCACATAAAACCCCACCTGGAAACTCTGGTTATAACTGCGTATCCCCCTGTCATGGCCCATTTATTCTGGGTGACAATGCTGCCTTGCAGTGAGGAAGATGAGAAGTAGCAACATAAGATGGATTGTCCAGGACATGCTTGTATTGCAAGAGGGAAAGCGATTCTGGGATGAAATGGTTGATCTTCAGGAGATTTAAGGACCTCTAATGAAGAACCAAATCTGTTCTTTCATTGCCTCATGGGTAATGAGGGGAGCTACAATAGAAAGGTAACTCTACTAGATTATTGGAAGTGGAAGAGGAGTATTATTTTTCTTAAATAATTTGTCTGGCTTGAGGTTGTTTATTTACACATACAGCTGGATTTTGGCATTGTCCCTGGAGATGGTGAAAAATCCTTTCACTTTGTCTGAGTAGAATTTTACCCTGGAATCAGTATCTATCTATGCAACCAATTCCAGTCCTTTCGCCAGATACTGCCTCACCCAGCTCATGTCAGAGCTGCTGAAGGTGAATCCGGACTCCACCAACTGGACCTCTGACTGGACACCTAGACAGAAACGTTGTTTAAGAAGATCTTCTGCAGGTAAAAACACACAAAAAGGGGACAAAAATCTTCTTTTTGGAGGGGAAAAATAATACCCCTGAGGACTACTGATAACAATATGAGGTTTATCCAGGGTGTCACTTTTGCTCACTCTAAAGATCGAAGGAGTCTTATTGATGGGACAACATTCAGACAAGCACTCAAACTTTGTGTTGTTTGGCATAGCAAGAGAGCAGGATGATAGGACTCCTTTGAGCAGGAATCTATTATTGAATTTACATTATTAGCAAAATTTGAGAGTTCTTGACTCTCCCCAGTTAGGATTCAGTCCGGCAGAACATCAGACACGAAAACACCAGCTGAGATTTTAAGTTTTTCTGAAAGCAAGCCAATAGAGCCAGCTGGGGTCTCCCCTTAAGGCAGAGAAGCAGCCTGATCACACTTGAAGAAGAAGATTTTATACATGTTCCTTACACAGAGATACAGCAATTTACAAATTGATTGGCTAAAATTGGCATAAATTCAGGATCCTCCTTATTATTGGGGGAAACTTATCTCCCTGATGACCCATTGGTTGCCAGTCAAAGTCCGGCACACCCCCTTTGATCTTCTGATATTTATTGTTTCATAGAATGCAGAGGCATCACCAGAGCAGCTGAAGGGTGTTCTGAGGGCTATCAAATTGGGGTCACTTCCTCCCATGTCTTTATGGCATCGACACTTAAGGAGACAACATGTCTGCCCAATGTCTTTCAACAATAACTGAAATGAGAAAAATGTGTAAAAGTTCATGAACATTAGTTTCCTTGTCATCCCTTGACTCCCCAAATGTCACAGAAAAAGATGAGGGAAACTGAGGGCACTTTTTCATAAGGTTTCAACATAACCCTCAGGATAAAAGAGCCATGCGCAGCTTTGACATTCTAGAGTTCCTTCATCCTACAATTTAGACATGGTTTCCCAATACTGAACAAGTCCCAACACCAGTCAAGGCACAATTTTTAAATCCTTAAGAAAAAGAAGGGGCAGATTTATCTTATAGGAGGTAAAACCATCTCTTGCAACATTAAAGATCATAGGGCTCATTTGAGCAGGAAACTAATGTTGAATTCACACAGTCTTCTACATGAAAATGTCAGTCTCTGCTCAGATCTTCTAGAGATTCTTGAGCCTATGTCATGCACAAGATATTTGGATGATGAACCAGTCCTAACCCGATCAAATTGTCATACAAAGAGGTGCAGATTTTCAAGGGTGAAGCTTTTTCTTTCAAAATCCTCAATTCTGAAAAATGTTTGTAGAATCCAAACTCAAAAGCAACATGCAGGAACACCCATACAACGTTATTTTAATAGCCACAATACAGACAGAGTGGGGGTGGGATGGGGTGGGGGGAATATGACACTCCACTCGTTGTGGTAAGCTACTTTCCCTTAACCATTGTTTGTTAAAGAAACTAGAGCTAAACAAGCAAGAATGTTTTCTGAAGGATAAAGATTGAATCTTTGCAAATTACTTGCAAGATTGAATTACTTTGCAAAACGAAAATATCACTTTACAACCAAGCATGTGGTGCTTTGACCTTCTAGAGTTCCTTCAATCTACATTTTAGACATCTTTTATGATGCTCAACAAGCCCCAAGAACCCTTGAAGGAGATTTTTTTAATCCTTCAGAAGTATGTGAAGCAGGAATTTTACTTTGGGAGAAGTAAAGCTATGTCTTCCAACATTAAAGACATATACCTAATTGGAGCAGGAAACTGCTCCTGAATTTACATAGCTTTGGGGATCAAAGTGCTACTCTGTGCTTTGACCTTGTAGATTTCTTGAGCCTATATTACACAAATGGTATTTAGATGATGAACAAATCATAAACCCATCAAGATAATATGTTCAAATTGCTCTACGAGAGTGCAGATTTTCAAGGGGGGGTTGTTTTTTTGGTTTTTGTTTGCAAAAGTCCAACTAGGAAATGTGTTTCTAGAATCAAAACTCAAAACTAACATGCAGACTTCCATAAAGAATAATTTAATACCACATCGTAGACAGGGTGGGAGAGCATATAACAGTTCACCCATTATCGATAAGCTACCATGGTTTGTTAAAGCCCACAAAGGTAATGTAATTCAGGCTGCACAACCAACAATTATTTCCAAAGAACAAGGTCTGTGTCAGAATTCTCACAATCAACCTGCTAGCTTGATTGCTTTGTTTCTGCCAATGTAGTTGAAAGGGGTATGTGTGTGTCATGAAGGGAAGGAGCCGTTAGAAGCAGATGGGCTGTTACTGGGTTCTCAAGAATGCTCAAGGCCATACCAATGAGTGACAGAGAAGAAGTCTGGGAAAACTGGCAATGGGGGCAGTAAAAAATGGGTAAAAGTACCTTTTTGGCATGCGGGGGCTTAGTGTTAGCAACTCTTCGGAACTGTACACTTTCTCTCAATCAATGAACTTTTCTTTGAACCTACATCAGTTTCACGGAGAGTTTCTTTCGTTGGGAGCTGGAGATGAAAGATGGTTACAGTCTGTACCTTTCCAAGTCAGAAAGTAAAACCAAGAAACCCCACCACATCTCAGGAGGTACATTGTTCCATACAGTGGGGGCAACTGCAGACAAGGCCCTCTGCCTAGACCCCAGCAGTCGAAATTCCTTGACTGGTGGGTTCTGCAATATGCCCCTTCTGCTGGACCCAGCAGGGTGGGCTGAATAAAAAGGGCGAGACGACTCCTCAGATAACTTGGTCCTCTGCCATAAAGGGCTTTAAAGGTGATGACCAACACCTTGAATTGGACCCAGAAGGAAACTGCGGAGGGCCTCCTGATCGGGGAAGGGGCATAACTGCTGCACAACATGAAGTTGCACAAAGGCCTTGCTAGCCACGACTGCCACCTACTGTTCAAACAGGAGTCGTGAGTCCAGGAGGACCCCAGATTACGCACTCTTCCTATTCCACTGAATGATTTCCTTTGTGGATAGAAAAGAATTCGAACCAGAAAGAAGACAAGGAAGGAAGGGATAAGCATGTAACTGTGTTTATGGAATTTGGCCTCTTTGTTCTTTCAAAGTCTCTCTTCCCTCCATAGTCCTCTCCACTGGTCTCACTCGACCTATGATGTGCAAAAGCCAGTCCAGTTCCTTCTTGCTCTTCCCCCCAGTTGCAGAAGTGGATAGTTAGGGACTATCTCCTCTCCCCCCAACCCCTTTAGCCTTGTCTTTCCCTCAAACAGTGTATTTCCTTTGCAGTGTCAATGTGTCCTGCTCACCAACTTAAAGGTACCCTGGGGAGAATTCTCCTATATTATCCATGAAATGCAGAAATTCAAATTGTGGATGAATCAACCTGGAAAGCACCTCTGAACAAAGGAGGTTTTCTGATTGGCTTTCAGATTTTTATGTGTTTGTGTGTTCTTTTCAGGACACACAGTTCTTTTGTGAATTTTGTATGATTCTTCACAATTTCAGCATACCAGTTGAAACTGTGGTTCATGGATAAACCTGCGGAGCGGCTCTAAGGAATGGACACTTTTTGCCTGGATTCAGATTCACTTCCTCTCACTGTGTCTCTCGCACAGTAATAGCGTCCCGTGTCCTCCGGCTTCAGGTTGTTCATTTGCAGATACAGCTGGCTTTTGGCATTGTCCCTGGAGATGGCGAAGCATCCCTTGACCTTGTCTAAGTAGTAAATAGTGCTGGAACTGGGGTTTATGAGTGCCACCCATTCCAGTCCTTTCCCCGGATACTGTCTCACCCAGTGCATGACATAGCTGCTGAAGGTGAATCCGGAGCTTTGGCAGGAAAGGCGGAGGGAACCTCCAGGTCTTCTCACATCCCCTCCAGATTCCACCAACTGGACCTCTGACTGGACACCTAGAAAGAAATGTTCTTTAATAGGACGTTCTGCAGATAAACACAAAAAAGGGGATAAATAATACCTCTGGAGGGTGCTTCTTTTTGGAGGGGAAAAATAATACCTCTGAGGACTACTGCTAACAGTATGATGTTTATCCAGGGTGTCATTTTTGTTCACTCTAAAGTTCGGAGGAGACTTACTGATGGGAAAACATTCAGACAAGCACTTAAACTTTGTGTTGTTGGCGTACCAGGAGAGGAGGATGATATGGCTCTTTTGAACAGGAAGCTGTCACTGAATTTGCATAGCCCTCAGGATAAAAGAGCCATACACTGCTTTGACCTTTGAGAGTTCCTTCATCCTACAGCTTAGACATGGTTTTCCAATGCTGAAGAAGCCCAGGCACCAGTCCAGGCAGAATTTTTAAATCCTGAAGAAATAAGTAAAGCAACTCATTTATTTGATAGGAGGTAAAACCATGTCTTGCAAAGTTGAAGGTCATATGGCTCCTTTGGGCAGGAATCTGCTGTTCAATTCACATAGTCTTCTGCATCAAAATGCCAGTCTCTGCTCTCACCTTCTAGAGATCCTTCAGCCCATGTTACGCACATGATACTTAGATGGTGAACCAGTCCTAATCCCATCAAACTGTTATACAAAGAGGTGCAGATTTTTAAGGGTGATGCTTTTTCTTTCAAAAACGTAAACTCTGAAAAATGTTTCTAGAATCCAGACTCAAAACCATCATGCAGAAACACCCATGAAAGATTACTTTCCTCAAACTCAGAAAAGTGTTTGTAGAATCAAAACTCAAAACTAAAATGCACAGACACCAAACAAAGTTATTTATTAGGCACATTAGCACCAGAGTGGGAGAGCATATGACCGTTCACCCATTATAGATAAACTACCATGGGTTGTTAATGCCAACAAAGTTAATTTGATACAGACTACACAACCAAGAATAAATTTCAAAGGACAAGGACTGTATCTTTGCAAGTTACAAAGTATGTCAAGAAATCGCTTTATGACCAAACATTTTCTCCGAAAAATTCGAATAGGTCACCTTGTGGTCTCCAAAAAATTCAGTTAGTGTTATGGTCAAGAAAGAACGACTATAGTGAACTCATTCTTGGGTTTCTGGAGAGAACAGCAGCTTCTTGTGGAGCGGAACTGACATGGGAACATCTCTATGGATTTTCAGGCCACCAACCAAGAGAATCATCAGCCTGAGAATTGAAACCCATTTAGGAAATCCTGGTTTCATTTTCATGCCCCTCCCCCCATGGCTAATGGGGTTCTGTGGGACAATACTGGCCCCTGGTGTGCAAGTTGAGCTGAAGCAGGCTTGGTTCTCCAGGGAGATGCTTGTATTGCAATAGTCTGGAAAGATGTGACTCAGCTCCAGAAGATCAGAGTGGTTGTTTTGACAAAGCAAAGGTACTCTTTGATTTCCTCATCCAAAATAGGCTTGGAAAGGTGACTGGTCTGGGGGGTTTTCAGAGGGCAAACTTCTTATTTTCATCCTTATAATCAACAGGCCTTGTAGTCCGAAGGAGATCATGACCGCTTTAGGAGAATTGGGCAATACCGCCCTGTTCTTCCTTCCTTCTAGCTTTCCTTAAGCTTAATAAAGAGAGGGACTATTTTGTTTTTAAACATTCCCTCTCATACTTCTACTTTGTAATTTTGCAGTGGGAATACTCCTTGCTTTATCATGTCTCCTTTCTTTTCACTGGAAGACTGTGGTTTTCAGTAGTGTGAGATGTAACTGTAAATCATTCTCTTTTTTATTCTATATGTACTTTAATTTATTTTTTAAAAAATATCCACTTCTCCCAGATAAATCTCTCTCTCCACACTTTGGGGATCCTCTTTGTCATGAGTGCTCCTACTTGTTCTTCTAATTTCCGACATCCCAAAAGCTTCAGCTGCATTATGGGAGACAAACATGAAGAGAAACTAAGAACATCCACCAGCCTCCAAAAGAAAAATCCGGGTATTTGAGGGAAGCAAAATTGTTCACTCAGAGAAAGAAAGAAAGGAACGCTGTCTCTTCCTATCCCCCCCCCCCCACGATTTACTTTGCAAATAGAAGCAGAATTTAAAGCAAAAAGAAGACAAGGAAGGACAGTGTAAGCACGTAACTCTGTTCAGGGAATTTGCCCCCTTTGTTCCTCCAAAGCCCTGTTCCCTTCGAAGTCCTCCCCAGTGGCCTCACTTGATCCATGATTTGGTACAGCCAGTTGCCCTTCCCAACCCCTTGAATCTTCTCATTTGCACAAGGGTATAATTAGGGATTCTCTCCTCTCCCTCCACTCCACTTTAGCCGTGTCTTTCCCTCAAAGAACATATTTCCTTTTCAATGCGAATGTGTCCTGCTCACCACCTGAAAGGTGACCTGGGGAGAATTCTCCTATATTATCCATGAAATGCACAAATCCAAAAATGTGGATGAATCAACCTGGAAAGAAGCTCTGAACAAAGCAGGTTTTCTTTTGGCTTTCAGATTTCACTTCTACCTACAGAAAATTTTTCAGCAGGTAAGCAAAAGTTTGAATTTATTCCTGGACACTCTCTTCCAGCTCTGTCTCTGTCTTTTTATGTGTTTGTGTGTCCTTTTCAGAAGAGTAACTTTTTGTGATTTTTTTTTAATGATTCTTCACAATTTCAGCATACCACTTGAAACTGTGGTACATGGAGAAACTCGCAGAGCAGCTCAGAGGAACAGGGAGTTCTTGCCTGGCTTCAGATTCACTTCCTCTCACTGTGTCTCTCGCACAGTAATAGCGTCCCGTGTCCTCCAGCTTGAGGTTGTTCATTTGCAGATACAGCTGGCTTTTGGCATTGTCCCTGGAGATGGTGAAGCGTCCCTTGACCTTGTCTGAGTAGTATTTATTACTGGAATCAGACCATATGTATGCCACCCATTCCAGTCCTTTCCCTGGATACTGTCTCACCCAGCCCATGACATAGCTGCTGAAGGTGAATCCAGAGCCTTGGCAGGAGAGACGGAGGGAATCTCCAGGTCTTCTCACATCCCCTCCAGACTCCACCAACTGGACCTCTGACTGGACATCTAAAAAGAAAGGTTGTTTAATAAGAGTTTCTACAGATAAACACAAAAAAGAGGATTAAAAATATTCTTTTTGGAGGGGAAAAACAATACCTCTGAGGACTACTAATAACAACATGAGGTTTATCCAGGGTGTCATTTTTCGTCACTTTAAAGATCAGAGGAGTTTTACTGATGAGAAAATATTAATACAGGCATTCAAGCTTTGTGTTGTTGGGCGTAGCAGGAGAGGGGGATGATATAGCTCCTTTGAGCCAGAAGCTGTCACTGAATTTGCATACCCCTCAGGATAAAAGAGCCACGCGATGCCCTGACTTTCCAAATTTCCTTCAAACTACATTGTAGACATACTGTTGAAATGCTGAAGAAGTTGCAACACCACTCAAGGAAGAATATTTTAATCCTGAATTAATATAGTGCAGACTAAGGAGTGAAACATGATTTGTTAAAGCACAATTTATTATTTTTTTATTTATTTATACATGAAATTTGTTACCTCTGATCTCACTGAGTGACTGAGCGGTTTACAAAACAGTTAAAATCAATTAAAAATACACTATTACATACATAAATAGAAAATAAATAGATCCAAGAATAATTGGCAGTCACTCAGTGAGCATCATCCGGGCTCTACCCATCCCCAGGAATGGGGAAGGTTGTTATCACCCCACGCAAGGAAGTAGAGCCAAGTCTTTAATTCTTTTAGGAAGGCCTGCCACACTTCTGGGGGGAGAATGTTCCAAAGGGTGGGGGCAACGGCAGGGAAGGCTCTCCTCCTGGGCCCCACCACTTGAATTTCTGTTGCTTATGGGATCTGCAACATGTCCTCTCTGCCTGTCTGGGTGGAACGGGTTGATGTGACGGGGGTGAGATGGTTCATCAGGTAACCTGGACCCATGCCATGCACGGCTTGAAAGGTGATAACTAACAATGGCTGGTGTGGGTCTTCCGGGCTGTGTGGCCGTGGTCTTGAAGTCTTGTTTCCTAACGTTTCGCCAGCACCTGTGACTGGCATCACAGTGATGCCAGTCACAGGTGCTGGCGAAACGTTAGGAAACAAGACTTCAAGACCACGGCCACACAGCCCGGAAGACCCACACCAGCCATCGTATGCCAGCCGTGAAAGCCTTCGACAATACATTGATAACTAACACTTTGAATTGCAGCTGGAAGAAGATGTCACTCACAGAGTAAAGGTGTTATATACGCCATTTTAGGGCATTCTAAATTGTCCGCACACCTGCATTTTGGAACAGCTGTAGCTACTCCTCAAAGGTAGCCCCATGTAAAGCACTTTGCGATAGTCTAGCCGCAAGATGTGCAGGGCATGAGCGACAGAACGCAGAGACTCCTGATCCAGGAAGGGGCATAACTGGCATAGCCCATGGAGGTGGGCAAAGGCTGTCCTGGAAACGACTGCCAGCTGCTCCTCTAGCAGCAATTGTGAGTCCAGAAGGACCCCCAGATTATGCACCGGGTCCATTTGGAGCAGTGCAACCCTGTTCAAAACCAAAGATGGTAAGTTGTTGTATACAGAGGGGCTCCAATCCATAGCCACTCCATCTAACCAGGGTTCAGCTGAAGCCTCTTGCACCCATCCAGTCCCCCACAGCCTCCAGGCACCATGAAAGGGTGGTCATGGCATCACTTACCTCACCTGGGATGGAGATGTATAACTGGGTATCACCAGCATATTGATGATACCTCATCCTGTGGTGATGGATGATCTCACCCAGTGGTTTCATGTAGATGTTAAAAAGGAGCACAGAGAGTACCGAACACTGGGGCACCCCACAAAGAGGGGGCCAGAAGCTGGATTTCTCACCCCTGATCAACACCAATTTGGATCGGCCTTGGAGGAAGGAAGAGAACGAGTGCAAAACTGTGCCGCCCACTCTGAACTCCCCAAGTTGACCCAAAAGGATACCATGTCCAATAGTATCGAAATCCGCTGAGAGGTCAAGAAGAGCAAGGATGGATGCCATACCCCCATCCTGCTCCTGCCAGAAACCAGCCATGAGTGCGACCAATGCCATTCCCGCCCCATATCCAGGCCTGAAACCTGACTGAAAACGGTCCATATAATCCGTTTCCTCCAGGATCCTCTGGAGCTGCAATGCCACCAGCTTCTCCATCACCTTCCCTAAAAAGAGGAGGTGGGAGACTGGATGAAAGTTGTCTAGTATGGTGGAATTCAGTGATGGCTTCTTGAGTCTTGAGTCTTGAGTCTCCCCAAAATCAAAACCTAAGAAATCACATTATGACCACATGCTCTCTCAGGAGACTGACAAAAAATATAAATCATTTTGCGTTATCTCAAATATTCAGTTTGCTTTCTATTCAAGAAAAAGCCCCAGGAGAGATTTCCCCTTGGAATTATGGAGAAAATGGTACTCCCAAGAGAACTGCACCTGCCATTGGACCATTTCTAGGAATTTCAACCAAGGATTCAAGGAAATAGCCCTCCACATAAAACCCCATCTGGAAACTCTGGATATCGTGGCCTACCCTCCCTCATGGCCAATTTATTCTCGGTGACAATATTGCCTTGGAGAATGAAACACGAGAAATAGCATCATGAGAGGGGTTGTCCAAAGGATGCTTGTATTGCAAGAGGGAAAGAGATCCTGGTAAGAAATGGTTGACCCCCAGGTGATTTAAGGAGCTCTAGTGAATAATGAAACAATGTCTTCCAAAATTAAAGCACATATACCTAATTGGAGCAGAAAACTGCTCCTGAGTTTACATAGCTTTGGGGATCAAAGTACTACTCTGTGCTTTGACCTCGTAGATTTCCTTGAGCCTTTATTTCACAAATGATACTGAGATGATGAACAAATCGTAAACCCATCAAGATAATATCTTCAAATTGCTCTACAAAGAGATCCGATTTTCAAGGGAGGAAGGTTTTATTTATTTATTTTCTTTTTGCAACAGCCCCAATTCAGAGAAGTGTTTCTAGAATCAAAATTCAAACTAAAATCCACAGTCACCCATTCTGAGTTAGTTTATTAGCCACATTAGAGACAGAGTGGGAGAGCATACGACAGTTCACCCATTACTGATCAGCGACCATGGTTTGTTAATGCCAACAAAGTTAATCTGATGCAGGCTACACAAGCAAGAATAATTTCCAAAGAACAAGGAGTGTATCTTTGCAAGTCACAATGTAAAACCAAGAAATCACTTTATCACCAAACATTTTCTTGAGAAAAGTTGAACAGGTCACCTTGTGGTTTCCTGAAAATTCAGTTAGCTTTATGGTCAATAAAGGAGGACTATAGTGAACTCTGCCTTGGTTTTGCGGAGAGAAAATTACCTTCTCCAGGAGTGGAACTGACATAGGAACATCTCTATGGATTTTCAAGCCACCAACCAAGAGAATCATCAGCCTCAGAATTGAAACCCCATCAGTTTGATTTTCCTGCCCCTCCCCTCATGGCTAATGGGGTTCTGTGGGTCAAAACTGCCCCCTGGTGTGCAGGATCCACCATAGCAGGCCTGCTTCTCCAGGCAGATGCTTGCATTGCAAGAGAGGAAGTGAGTCTCGTTAGACATGACTCAGCTCCCGAAATAGGCTTGGAAAGGTGACTGGTCTGGAGGGTTTGGAGAACACAAACTTTTTTTCCCCCTTCTAGTATAATCTTCAGGGTTCGGAGTGCTTTAGGAGAATTGGGCAACGCTCTCCCCTCCTTTAGCCTTCTCTTTCCCTCAGACAACCTGTTTTCCTCTCAATGCCAACGTGTCCAGCTCGCCAGCTTCAAGGTACCCTGGGGAGACTTCTCCTATATTATCCATGAAATGCAGAAATCCAAAAGTGTGGATGAATCAACATGGAAAGAAACTGTGAACAAAGGAGGTGTTCTTTTTCTGTTTCAAATTGTATATTTTTAGCAGGTCAGCAAATGTGTTGCATTAAATCCCAGCCCCTGTCTTCCAGCTCTGTCTTTTCACGTATTTGTGTCTTCGTTTTAGGAGAGCAACTTTTTGTGATTTTCTTATTTGTTTTTTTAGGTAGGATTCTTCACAATTTCAGTGTCAGTGGAAACTGTGGTTCATGGATGAAACTGCAGAGCAGCTCTGAGGAATGGAGAGTTTTTGCTTGGCTTCAGATTCACTTCCTCTCACTGTGTCACTCGCACAGTAATAGCGTCCCGTGTCCTCCAGCTTGAGGTTGTTCATTTGCAGATACAGCTGGCTTTTGGCATTGTCCCTGGAGATGGTGAAGCGTCCCTTGACCTTGTCTGAGTAGTAAATACTGCTGGAATCATAGCTTATGAATGCCACCCATTCCAGTCCTTTCCCCGGATACTGCCTCACCCAGCTCATGTCATAGCTGCTGAAGGTGAATCCGGAGCCTTGGCAGGAGAGACGGAGGGAGTCTCCAGGTCTTCTCACATCCCCTCCAGACTCCACCAACTGGACCTCTGACTGGACACCTAGAAAGAAACGTTGTTTAATAAGACCTTCTCCAGGTAAACACACAAAAAAGAGGATTAAAAAACTTTTTGGAGTGGGGAAATAATACCTCTGATGACTACTAATAACAAGATGAGGTTTATCCAGGGTGTCATTTTTGCTCTAAAGTTCAGAGGAGTCTTAATGATGGGAAAACATTCAGACCAGCCCTCAAACTTTGTGTGGTTGGGCGTAGCAGGAGAGGGGGATGATATGGCTCCTTTCAGCAGGAAGCTGTCACTGAATTTGCATAGCCCTCAGGATAAAAAAGCCACGCGATTACCTGACTTTCTAAATTTCCTTCAAACTACATTGTAGACATACTGTTGAAATGTTGAAGAAGTGCCAACACTACTCAAGGCAAAATATTTAAAACCTTAATAAAAATATGTGAAGCATCAGGCTTATTTTACATAAAGTAAAACTATGTCCCTCAGATACATCCATTCAGAAAAGTGTTTCTAGAATCAAGTCTCAAACTTAAGATTACCAAACACCAATCAAGGATTCTTTAATAGATACATGGGAGAGAAAATGGGGGACTCATCTGAGCGCCTCAGTTTGGATCAGTTGTTTTTCTTTAACAATGATTTGTTAAATAAATGAAAATTAATCTAGTGCAGACTAAGCAGTGAAAAATGGTATATAAAGCAGAATACTTGAGTCACCTCAGAATCAAAACCAAAAATCTCATTATGACTACCCAGTCTCTCAGGGGACTGACAAAGAGGAATAAATCATTTTGCATTATCCCAAAATTTCAGTTTGCTTTATATTCAAGAAAAAGCCTCAGGAGAGAATTCCCCTTGGAATTATGGAGAAAATGGTAGTTCCACCATGAAGTCATGTGCCATTGGACTGCTTCTAGGACTTTTCAAACAAACAGCTAAGGAAATGTCCCCCACATAAAACCCCACCTGGAAACTCTGGTTATAACTGCGTATCCCCCTGTCATGGCCCATTTATTCTGGGTGACAATGCTGCCTTGCAGTGAGGAAGATGAGAAGTAGCAACATAAGATGGATTGTCCAGGACATGCTTGTATTGCAAGAGGGAAAGCGATTCTGGGATGAAATGGTTGATCTTCAGGAGATTTAAGGACCTCTAATGAAGAACCAAATCTGTTCTTTCATTGCCTCATGGGTAATGAGGGGAGCTACAATAGAAAGGTAACTCTACTAGATTATTGGAAGTGGAAGAGGAGTATTATTTTTCTTAAATAATTTGTCTGGCTTGAGGTTGTTTATTTACACATACAGCTGGATTTTGGCATTGTCCCTGGAGATGGTGAAAAATCCTTTCACTTTGTCTGAGTAGAATTTTACCCTGGAATCAGTATCTATCTATGCAACCAATTCCAGTCCTTTCGCCAGATACTGCCTCACCCAGCTCATGTCAGAGCTGCTGAAGGTGAATCCGGACTCCACCAACTGGACCTCTGACTGGACACCTAGACAGAAACGTTGTTTAAGAAGATCTTCTGCAGGTAAAAACACACAAAAAGGGGACAAAAATCTTCTTTTTGGAGGGGAAAAATAATACCCCTGAGGACTACTGATAACAATATGAGGTTTATCCAGGGTGTCACTTTTGCTCACTCTAAAGATCGAAGGAGTCTTATTGATGGGACAACATTCAGACAAGCACTCAAACTTTGTGTTGTTTGGCATAGCAAGAGAGCAGGATGATAGGACTCCTTTGAGCAGGAATCTATTATTGAATTTACATTATTAGCAAAATTTGAGAGTTCTTGACTCTCCCCAGTTAGGATTCAGTCCGGCAGAACATCAGACACGAAAACACCAGCTGAGATTTTAAGTTTTTCTGAAAGCAAGCCAATAGAGCCAGCTGGGGTCTCCCCTTAAGGCAGAGAAGCAGCCTGATCACACTTGAAGAAGAAGATTTTATACATGTTCCTTACACAGAGATACAGCAATTTACAAATTGATTGGCTAAAATTGGCATAAATTCAGGATCCTCCTTATTATTGGAAACTTATCTCCCTGATGACCCATTGGTTGCCAGTCAAAGTCCGGCACACCCCCTTTGATCTTCTGATATTTATTGTTTCATAGAATGCAGAGGCATCACCAGAGCAGCTGAAGGGTGTTCTGAGGGCTATCAAATTGGGGTCACTTCCTCCCATGTCTTTATGGCATCGACACTTAAGGAGACAACATGTCTGCCCAATGTCTTTCAACAATAACTGAAATGAGAAAAATGTGTAAAAGTTCATGAACATTAGTTTCCTTGTCATCCCTTGACTCCCCAAATGTCACAGAAAAAGATGAGGGAAACTGAGGGCACTTTTTCATAAGGTTTCAACATAACCCTCAGGATAAAAGAGCCATGCGCAGCTTTGACATTCTAGAGTTCCTTCATCCTACAATTTAGACATGGTTTCCCAATACTGAACAAGTCCCAACACCAGTCAAGGCACAATTTTTAAATCCTTAAGAAAAAAAAGAAGGGGCAGATTTATCTTATAGGAGGTAAAACCATCTCTTGCAACATTAAAGATCATAGGGCTCATTTGAGCAGGAAACTAATGTTGAATTCACACAGTCTTCTACATGAAAATGTCAGTCTCTGCTCAGATCTTCTAGAGATTCTTGAGCCTATGTCATGCACAAGATATTTGGATGATGAACCAGTCCTAACCCGATCAAATTGTCATACAAAGAGGTGCAGATTTTCAAGGGTGAAGCTTTTTCTTTCAAAATCCTCAATTCTGAAAAATGTTTGTAGAATCCAAACTCAAAAGCAACATGCAGGAACACCCATACAACGTTATTTTAATAGCCACAATACAGACAGAGTGGGGGTGGGATGGGGTGGGGGGAATATGACACTCCACTCGTTGTGGTAAGCTACTTTCCCTTAACCATTGTTTGTTAAAGAAACTAGAGCTAAACAAGCAAGAATGTTTTCTGAAGGATAAAGATTGAATCTTTGCAAATTACTTGCAAGATTGAATTACTTTGCAAAACGAAAATATCACTTTACAACCAAGCATGTGGTGCTTTGACCTTCTAGAGTTCCTTCAATCTACATTTTAGACATCTTTTATGATGCTCAACAAGCCCCAAGAACCCTTGAAGGAGATTTTTTTAATCCTTCAGAAGTATGTGAAGCAGGAATTTTACTTTGGGAGAAGTAAAGCTATGTCTTCCAACATTAAAGACATATACCTAATTGGAGCAGGAAACTGCTCCTGAATTTACATAGCTTTGGGGATCAAAGTGCTACTCTGTGCTTTGACCTTGTAGATTTCTTGAGCCTATATTACACAAATGGTATTTAGATGATGAACAAATCATAAACCCATCAAGATAATATGTTCAAATTGCTCTACGAGAGTGCAGATTTTCAAGGGGGGGGGTTGTTTTTTGGTTTTTGTTTGCAAAAGTCCAACTAGGAAATGTGTTTCTAGAATCAAAACTCAAAACTAACATGCAGACTTCCATAAAGAATAATTTAATACCACATCGTAGACAGGGTGGGAGAGCATATAACAGTTCACCCATTATCGATAAGCTACCATGGTTTGTTAAAGCCCACAAAGGTAATGTAATTCAGGCTGCACAACCAACAATTATTTCCAAAGAACAAGGTCTGTGTCAGAATTCTCACAATCAACCTGCTAGCTTGATTGCTTTGTTTCTGCCAATGTAGTTGAAAGGGGTATGTGTGTGTCATGAAGGGAAGGAGCCGTTAGAAGCAGATGGGCTGTTACTGGGTTCTCAAGAATGCTCAAGGCCATACCAATGAGTGACAGAGAAGAAGTCTGGGAAAACTGGCAATGGGGGCAGTAAAAAATGGGTAAAAGTACCTTTTTGGCATGCGGGGGCTTAGTGTTAGCAACTCTTCGGAACTGTACACTTTCTCTCAATCAATGAACTTTTCTTTGAACCTACATCAGTTTCACGGAGAGTTTCTTTCGTTGGGAGCTGGAGATGAAAGATGGTTACAGTCTGTACCTTTCCAAGTCAGAAAGTAAAACCAAGAAACCCCACCACATCTCAGGAGGTACATTGTTCCATACAGTGGGGGCAACTGCAGACAAGGCCCTCTGCCTAGACCCCAGCAGTCGAAATTCCTTGACTGGTGGGTTCTGCAATATGCCCCTTCTGCTGGACCCAGCAGGGTGGGCTGAATAAAAAGGGCGAGACGACTCCTCAGATAACTTGGTCCTCTGCCATAAAGGGCTTTAAAGGTGATGACCAACACCTTGAATTGGACCCAGAAGGAAACTGCGGAGGGCCTCCTGATCGGGGAAGGGGCATAACTGCTGCACAACATGAAGTTGCACAAAGGCCTTGCTAGCCACGACTGCCACCTACTGTTCAAACAGGAGTCGTGAGTCCAGGAGGACCCCAGATTACGCACTCTTCCTATTCCACTGAATGATTTCCTTTGTGGATAGAAAAGAATTCGAACCAGAAAGAAGACAAGGAAGGAAGGGATAAGCATGTAACTGTGTTTATGGAATTTGGCCTCTTTGTTCTTTCAAAGTCTCTCTTCCCTCCATAGTCCTCTCCACTGGTCTCACTCGACCTATGATGTGCAAAAGCCAGTCCAGTTCCTTCTTGCTCTTCCCCCCAGTTGCAGAAGTGGATAGTTAGGGACTATCTCCTCTCCCCCAACCCCTTTAGCCTTGTCTTTCCCTCAAACAGTGTATTTCCTTTGCAGTGTCAATGTGTCCTGCTCACCAACTTAAAGGTACCCTGGGAGAATTCTCCTATATTATCCATGAAATGCAGAAATTCAAATTGTGGATGAATCAACCTGGAAAGCACCTCTGAACAAAGGAGGTTTTCTGATTGGCTTTCAGATTTTTATGTGTTTGTGTGTTCTTTTCAGGACACACAGTTCTTTTGTGAATTTTGTATGATTCTTCACAATTTCAGCATACCAGTTGAAACTGTGGTTCATGGATAAACCTGCGGAGCGGCTCTAAGGAATGGACACTTTTTGCCTGGATTCAGATTCACTTCCTCTCACTGTGTCTCTTGCACAGTAATAGCGTCCCGTGTCCTCCGGCTTCAGGTTGTTCATTTGCAGATACAGCTGGCTTTTGGCATTGTCCCTGGAGATGGCGAAGCATCCCTTGACCTTGTCTAAGTAGTAAATAGTGCTGGAACTGGGGTTTATGAGTGCCACCCATTCCAGTCCTTTCCCCGGATACTGTCTCACCCAGTGCATGACATAGCTGCTGAAGGTGAATCCGGAGCTTTGGCAGGAAAGGCGGAGGGAACCTCCAGGTCTTCTCACATCCCCTCCAGATTCCACCAACTGGACCTCTGACTGGACACCTAGAAAGAAATGTTCTTTAATAGGACGTTCTGCAGATAAACACAAAAAAGGGGATAAATAATACCTCTGGAGGGTGCTTCTTTATGGAGGGGAAAAATAATACCTCTGAGGACTACTGCTAACAGTATGATGTTTATCCAGGGTGTCATTTTTGTTCACTCTAAAGTTCGGAGGAGACTTACTGATGGGAAAACATTCAGACAAGCACTTAAACTTTGTGTTGTTGGCGTACCAGGAGAGGAGGATGATATGGCTCTTTTGAACAGGAAGCTGTCACTGAATTTGCATAGCCCTCAGGATAAAAGAGCCATGCACTGCTTTGACCTTTGAGAATTCCTTCATCCTACAGCTTAGACATGGTTTTCCAATGCTGAAGAAGCCCAGGCACCAGTCCAGGCAGAATTTTTAAATCCTGAAGAAATAAATAAAGCAACTCATTTATTTGATAGGAGGTAAAACCATGTCTTGCAAAGTTGAAGGTCATATGGCTCCTTTCGGCAGGAATCTGCTGTTCAATTCACATAGTCTTCTGCATCAAAATGCCAGTCTCTGCTCTCACCTTCTAGAGATCCTTCAGCCCATGTTACGCACATGATACTTAGATGGTGAACCAGTCCTAATCCCATCAAACTGTTATACAAAGAGGTGCAGATTTTTAAGGGTGATGCTTTTTCTTTCAAAAACGTAAACTCTGAAAAATGTTTCTAGAATCCAGACTCAAAACCATCATGCAGAAACACCCATGAAAGATTACTTTCCTCAAACTCAGAAAAGTGTTTGTAGAATCAAAACTCAAAACTAAAATGCACAGACACCAAACAAAGTTATTTATTAGGCACATTAGCACCAGAGTGGGAGAGCATATGACCGTTCACCCATTATAGATAAACTACCATGGGTTGTTAATGCCAACAAAGTTAATTTGATACAGACTACACAACCAAGAATAAATTTCAAAGGACAAGGACTGTATCTTTGCAAGTTACAAAGTAAGTCAAGAAATCGCTTTATGACCAAACATTTTCTCCGAAAAATTTGAATAGGTCACCTTGTGGTCTCCAAAAAATTCAGTTAGTGTTATGGTCAAGAAAGAACGACTATAGTGAACTCATTCTTGGGTTTCTGGAGAGAACAGCAGCTTCTTGTGGAGCGGAACTGACATGGGAACATCTCTATGGATTTTCAGGCCACCAACCAAGAGAATCATCAGCCTGAGAATTGAAACCCATTTAGGAAATCCTGGTTTCATTTTCATGCCCCTCCCCCCATGGCTAATGGGGTTCTGTGGGACAATACTGGCCCCTGGTGTGCAAGTTGAGCTGAAGCAGGCTTGGTTCTCCAGGGAGATGCTTGTATTGCAATAGTCTGGAAAGATGTGACTCAGCTCCAGAAGATCAGAGTGGTTGTTTTGACAAAGCAAAGGTACTCTTTGATTTCCTCATCCAAAATAGGCTTGGAAAGGTGGCTGGTCTGGGGGGTTTTCAGAGGGCAAACTTCTTATTTTCATCCTTATAATCAACAGGCCTTGTAGTCCGAAGGAGATCATGACCGCTTTAGGAGAATTGGGCAATACCGCCCTGTTCTTCCTTCCTTCTAGCTTTCCTTAAGCTTAATAAAGAGAGGGACTATTTTGTTTTTAAACATTCCCTCTCATACTTCTACTTTGTAATTTTGCAGTGGGAATACTCCTTGCTTTATCATGTCTCCTTTCTTTTCACTGGAAGACTGTGGTTTTCAGTAGTGTGAGATGTAACTGTAAATCATTCTCTTTTTTATTCTATATGTACTTTAATTTATTTTTTAAAAAATATCCACTTCTCCCAGATAAATCTCTCTCTCCACACTTTGGGGATCCTCTTTGTCATGAGTGCTCCTACTTGTTCTTCTAATTTCCGACATCCCAAAAGCTTCAGCTGCATTATGGGAGACAAACATGAAGAGAAACTAAGAACATCCACCAGCCTCCAAAAGAAAAAATCCGGGTATTTGAGGGAAGCAAAATTGTTCACTCAGAGAAAGAAAGAAAGGAACGCTGTCTCTTCCTATCCCCCCCCCCCCCCCCACGATTTACTTTGCAAATAGAAGCAGAATTTAAAGCAGAAAGAAGACAAGGAAGGACAGTGTAAGCACGTAACTCTGTTCAGGGAATTTGCCCCCTTTGTTCCTCCAAAGCCCTGTTCCCTTCGAAGTCCTCCCCAGTGGCCTCACTTGATCCATGATTTGGTACAGCCAGTTGCCCTTCCCAACCCCTTGAATCTTCTCATTTCCACAAGGGTATAATTAGAGATTCTCTCCTCTCCCTCCACTCCACTTTAGCCATGTCTTTCCCTCAAAGAACATATTTCCTTTTCAATGCGAATGTGTCCTGCTCACCACCTGAAAGGTGACCTGGGGAGAATTCTCCTATATTATCCATGAAATGCACAAATCCAAAAATGTGGATGAATCAACCTGGAAAGAAGCTCTGAACGAAGCAGGTTTTCTTTTTGGCTTTCAGATTTCACTTCTACCTACAGAAAATTTTTTCAGCAGGTAAGCAAAAGTTTGAATTTATTCCTGGACACTCTCTTCCAGCTCTGTCTCTGTCTTTTTATGTGTTTGTGTGTTCTTTTCAGAAGAGTAACTTTTTGTGATTTTTTTTTAATGATTCTTCACAATTTCAGCATACCACTTGAAACTGTGGTACATGGAGAAACTCGCAGAGCAGCTCAGAGGAACAGGGAGTTCTTGCCTGGCTTCAGATTCACTTCCTCTCACTGTGTCTCTCGCACAGTAATAGCGTCCCGTGTCCTCCAGCTTGAGGTTGTTCATTTGCAGATACAGCTGGCTTTTGGCATTGTCCCTGGAGATGGTGAAGCGTCCCTTGACTTTGTCTGAGTAGTAAATACTGCTGGAATCAGACCTAATGTATGCCACCCATTCCAGTCCTTTGCCTGGATACTGCCTCACCCAGTGCATAGCATAGCTGCTGAAGGTGAATCCAGAGCCTTGGCAGGAGAGGCGGAGGGAATCTCCGGGTCTTCTCACATCCCCTCCAGACTCCACCAACTGGACCTCTGACTGGACACCTAGAAAGAAATGACGTTTCATGAGACCTTCTCCAGGTAAACACAGAAAAGGGATAAAAAACTTCCTTTTGGAATAGAAAAATATTACCTCTGAGGACTGCTAATAACAACATGAGGTTTATCCAGGGTGTCATTTTTGTTCACTCTAAAGATCAGAGGAGTTTTACTGATGAGAAAATATTAATACAGGCATTCAAGCTTTGTGTTGTTGGGCGTAGCAGGAGAGCTAGATGATATAGCTCCTTTGAGCCAGAAGGTGTCACTGAATTTGCATAGCCCTCAGGATAAAAGAGCCACCCGATGCCCTGACTTTCTAAATTTCCTTCAAACTACATTGTAGACATACTGTTGAAACACTGAAGAAGTTGCAACACCACTCAAGGCAGAATATTTTAATCCTGAATTAATTTAGTGCAGACTAAGGAGTGAAAAATGATTTGTTAAAGCACAATTTATTATTTTTTTATTTATTTGTAGATCAAATTTGTCACCTCTGATCTCATTGAATGACTCTGAGTGGTTTACAAAACAGTTAAAATCAATTAAAATTACAAAATTACATAAATAAATAGAAAATAAATAGATCCAAGAATAATTGGCAGTCACTCAGGGAGCGTCATCCGGGCTCTACCCATCCCCAGGATTGGGGAAGGTTATCACCCCACACAAGAAGGTAGAGCCAAGTCTTTAATTCTTTTAGGAAAGCCTGCCACACTTCTGGGGGGAGAATGTTCCAAAGGGTGGGGGCAACGGCAGGGAAGGCTCTCCTCCTGGGCCCCACCACTCGAATTTCTGTTGCTTATGGGATCTGCAACATGTCCTCTCTGCCTGTCTGGGTGGAATGGGTTGATGTGACGGGGTTGAGATGGTTCCTCAGGAAACCTGGACCCATGCTATGCAGGGCTTGAAAGGTGATAACTAACACTTTGAATTGCAGCTGGAAGAAGATGCCAGTTGCAGAGTAAAGATGTTATATATGCCATTTTAGGGCATTCAAAATTGTCCACACCCTTGCATTTTGGACCAGCTGTAGCTACTCCTCAAAGGTAGCCCCATGTTAAGCACATTGCTCATAGTCTAGCCATGAAATGACTTGGGCATGAGTGAGTGACCAAAGAGACTCCTGATCCAGGAAGGGGCATAACTGGCATAGCCCATGGAGGTGGGCAAAGGCTGTCCTGGAAACGACTGCCAGCTGCTCCTCTAGCAGCAGTTGTGAGTCCAGAAGGACCCCCAGATTATGCACCGGGTCCATTTGGAGCAGTGCAACCCTGTTCAAAACCAAAGATGGTAAGTTCTTGTATACAGAGGGGCTCCAATCCATAGCCACTCCATCTAACCAGGGTTCAGCTGAAGCCTGTTGTACCCATCCAGACACCCACAGTCTCCAGGCACCATGAAAGGGTGGTCATGGCATCACTCACCCAGGTTGGAGATATATAACTGGGTATCACCAGCATATTGATGTTACCTCATCCTGTGGTGATGATCTCACCCAGTGGTTTCATGTAGATGTTAAAAAGGGGCACAGAGAGTACCGAACACTGGGGCACCCCACAAAGGAGGTGGGGCACCCCACAAAGAAAGCTGAATTTCTCGCCCCCAATCAACACCAATTTGGATCAGCTTTGGAGGAAGGAAGAGAACCAGTGCAAAACTGTGCCACCCACTTCGAACTCCCCAAGTTGACCCAAAAGGATACCATGTCCGATGGTATCGAAAGCCGCTGAGAGGTCAAGAAGAGCAATGATGGATACAGTACCCTATTCCACTCTAGCCAGAAACCAGCCGTGAGTGCGACCAATGCCATTCCCGCCCCATATCCAGGCCTGAAACCTGATTGAAAACGGTCCATATAATCCGTTTCCTCCAGGATCCTCTGGAGCTGCAATGCCACCAGCTTCTCCATCACCTTCCCTAAAAAGAGGAGGTGGGAGAATGGATGAAAGTTGTCTAGTATGGTGGAATTCAGTGATGGCTTCTTGAGTCTTGAGTCTTGAGTCTCCCCAAAATCAAAACCTAAGAAATCACATTATGACCACATGCTCTCTCAGGAGACTGACAAAAAATATAAATCATTTTGCGTTATCTCAAATATTCAGTTTGCTTTCTATTCAAGAAAAAGCCCCAGGAGAGATTTCCCCTTGGAATTATGGAGAAAATGGTACTCCCAAGAGAACTTCACCTGCCATTGGACCATTTCTAGGAATTTTCAACCAAGGACTCAAGGAAATAGCCCTCCACATAAAACCCCATCTGGAAACTCTGGATATCATGGCCTACCCCTCCCTCATGGCCAATTTATTCTCGGTGACAATATTGCCTTGGAGAATGAAACACGAGAAATAGCATCATGAGAGGGGTTGTCCAAAGGATGCTTGTATTGCAAGAGGGAAAGAGATCCTGGTAAGAAATGGTTGACCCCCAGGTGATTTAAGGAGCTCTAGTGAATAATGAAACAATGTCTTCCAAAATTAAAGCATATATACCTAATTTGAGCAGAAAACTGCTCCTGAGTTTACATAGCTTTGGGGATTAAAATTAAATTTGTCTCCTCTCCCCTACCCCACTTTAGTCTTTTCTTTCCCTCAACTGACATTTTTCGTTTTCAATGCCAACGTGTCCTGCTCACCAGCTTAAAGGTGCCCTGGGGAGAATTCTCCTATATTATCCGTGAAATGCAGAAATCCAAATTGTGGAAGACTCAACCTGGATAGCAGCTCTGAACAAAGGAGATTTTCTGTTTGGCTTTCAGATTTTTATGTATTTGTGTGTTCTTTTCAGGACAGTAACTTTTTGTGTTTTTTCTGTATGATTCTTCACAGTTTCAGTGTACCAGTTGAAACTGTGGTTCATGGATGAACCTGCAAAGCTGCTCCAAGGAACGGGGAGTTTCTGCTTGGCTTCAGATTCACTTCCTCTCACTGTGTATCCAGCACAGTAATAGAGTCCCATGTCCTCTGGTTTCAGGTTGTTCATTTGCAGATACAGCTGGCTTTTGGCATTGTCCCTGGAGATGGTGAAGCATCCTGTCACTTTGTCAGAGTAACAAATAGTGCTGGAACTGGAGGGTATAACTGCCACCCATTCCAGTCCTTTCCCCGGATATGGCCTCACCCAGTGCATGCCATAGCTGATGAAGGTGAATCCAGAGGCTTGGCAGGAGAGACGGAGGGAGTCTCCAGGTCTTCTCACATCCCCTCCAGACTCCTCCAACTGGACCTCTGACTGGACACCTAGAAAGAAACATTGTTCAATAAGACGTTCTGCAGCTAAACACAAAAAAGGGGATAAAAAGCTTCTTTTTGGAGGGGAAAAATAATACCTCTGAGGACTACTGCTAACAGTATGAGGTTTATCCAGGGTGTCATTTCTGTTCACTCTAAAGTTCGGAGGAGACTTACTGATGGGAAAACATTCAGACAAGCACTTAAACTTTGTGTTGTTGGCGTACCAGGAGAGAAGGATGATATGGCTCCTTTGAACAAGAAGCTTCCACTGAATTTGCATAGCCCTCAGGATAAAAGAGCCATGCACTGATTTGGCCTTAGAGAGTTCCTCCATCTTACAGTTTAGACATGGTTTTCCAATGCTGAAGAATCCCAGGCACCAGTCAAGGCACAATTTTTAAACACTTAAGAAATAAGTAAAGCGACTCATTTATTTGATAGGAGGTAAAACCTTGTCTTGCAAAGTTGAAGGCCATATGGCTCATTTGGGCAGGAATCTGCTCTCCAATTCACATAGTCTCCTGCATCAAAATGCCAGTCTCTGCTCTCACCTTCTAGAGATCCTTCAGCCCATGTTACATACATGATACTTAGATGGTGAACCAGTCCTAAGCCCATCAAATTGTTATACAAAGAGGTGCAGATTTTTAAGGGTGAAGCTTTTTCTTTCAAAAACGTAAACTCTGAAAAATGCTTCTAGAATCCAGACTCAAAACCATCATGCAGAAACACCCATGAAAGATTAATTTCATCAAACTCAGAAAAGTGTTTGTAGAATCAAAACTCAAAACTAAAATGCACAGACACCAAAGTTATTTATTGGGCACATTAAGGACAGAGTGGGAGAAAATATGACCGTTCACCCATTATTGATAAACTACCATGGGTTCTTTTTGCCAACAAAATTAATTTGATACAGGCTACACAACCAAGAATCATTTCTAAAGAACAAGGACTGTATCTTTGCAAGTCACAAAATAAAACCAAGAAATCGCTTTATGACCAAACATTTTATCCGAAAAAGTCGAATAGGTCACCTTGTGGTCTCCTAAAAATTCAGTTAGTGTTATGGTCAAGAGAGAAGGACTATAGCGAACTCATCCTTGGGTTTCTGGAGAGAACAGCAGGTTCTTGAGGAGTGATACTAACAGGGGACCATCTCAAGCCACCAACCAAGGGAATAATCAGCCTCAAAATTGAAAGCCCATCAGGAAATCCTTGTTTCATTGTCCTGCCACTCCCCCCATAGCTAATGGGATTCTGTGGGACAAAACTGCTCCCTGGTGTGCACAATGAGCCGAAGCAGACCTGGTTCTCCAGGGAAATGCTCATATTGCTAGAAAGGAAGTGAGTCTGGGAAGACGTGACTCAGCTCAAGAAGGTCACAGCAGATATAGTGAGAAAGCCAAGCTGCTCTTTCATTTTCTCATCCGAAATAGGCTTGGAAAGGTCACTAGTCTGGAGGGTTTGCAGAGGGCAAACCTCTTATTTTCATCCTTTGAATGGAATCATCAGGCCTTATAGTCTAAAGGAGATCAGGGCTACTTTAGCAGAGTCACGCAATGCTGCTCTGTTCTTCCTTCATTCTCGGTTTCCTCATAGAAAATACAGATGGCAACTATTAATTTTTAAAGATTCCCTCTCATGCTGCTCCTTTGTTATTTTGGAGTGGGAATAATCCTTACTATATCACCTCTCCTTTATTTTCACTGGATGACTGTGGTTTTCAGTAGTATGAGACATAATTTGAAAACATTCTCTTTTTATTTAATATGTAGTGTAATTTAAATTTCTTTTTTTTAAATATCCAGTTCTCCCAGAAATATCTCTCTCTCTGCCTACTTTGGGCATCCTCTTTGTTGTGAGTACTCCTACATCTTTTTCTTATTTCCTACCACCCAAAAACTTTGGCTGCATTATAGCAGAAAAACATGAAAAAAAACTAAGAAAATCCACCATCCCTCCAAATCTGGGTATTTGAGGGAAAGAAAATTGTTCGCTGAAAGAAAAAGAGAAAGCCACACTGTCTCTTCCTATACCACTGGGTGATTTCCTTTGCGAATAGAAGCTGGACTCTAAGCAGAAAGAAGACAAGCAAGGATGGTGTTAGCATGTAACTCTGTTCATGGAGTTTGGCCGCTTTGTTCTTTCAGGGCCCCTGTTCCCTCCGTGGTCCTCCACACGGGCCTCACTTGATCTATGATGTGCTACAGTCAATGCCAATGTCTTCTTGCTCTTCCCCACCACTTGTATCTTCTCATTTGCCGAAGTGGATAATTAGGGACTATCTCCTCTCCCCCACCCCCCTTTACCTTTGTCTTTCCTGCAAACAACATATTTCCTTTTCAATGCCAACGTGTCCTGCTCACCAGCTTAAAGGTACCCTGGGGAGAATTCTCTTATATTATCCATGAAGTCCACAATCCAAAAGTATGGAAAAATCAACCAGGAAAGCAGCTCTAAATAAAGGAGATTTTCTGTCTGGGTTTTAGATTTTATGTGTTTGTGTGTTCTTTTCAGGAGAGTAACTTTTTGTGCTCCTTTTTTGTTTTGTTTTTTGGATGATTCTTCACAATTTCAGTGTACCAGTTGAAGCTGTGGTTCATGGATAAACTCACAGAGCAGCTCTGAGGAACGGGCAGTTTTTGCTTGGCTTCAGATTCACTTCCTCTCACTGTGTCTCTTGCACAGTAATAGCGTCCTGTGTCCTCGGGCTTGAGGTTGTTCATTTGCAGATACACCTGGCTTTTGGCATTGTCTCTGGAGATGGTGAAGCGTCCCTTGACTTTGTCTGAGTAGTATTTATTACTGGAATCATACCATATGACTGCCACCCATTCCAGTCCTTTCCCAGGATACTGTCTCACCCAGCTCATGCCATAGCTGCTGAAGCTGAATCCAGAGCCTTGGCAGGAGAGATGGAGGGAATCTCCAGGTCTTCTCACATCCCCTCCAGACTCCACCAACTGGACCTCCGACTGGATACCTAGAAGGAAACATTGTTTAATAAGAACCTCTGCGGGGAAACACGAAAAAGGGGATAAAAGACTTCTGTTTGGAAGGGAAAAATAATACCTCTGAGGAGTATTGAAAATAATATGAGGTTTATCCAGAGTGTCATTTTTGTTCACTCTAAAGATCAGAGGAGTCTTACTGATGGGAAAACATTCAGACAATCACCCAAACTTTGTGCTGCTGGGTGTAGAAGGAGAGCCGGGTGATATGGCTCCTTTGAACAGGAAGCTGTCACTGAATTTGCATAGCCTGCATGATAAAAGAACCATGAAATACCCTGACTTTCTAAATTTCCTTCAACCTACATTGTAGATGTACTGTTGAAATGCTGAAGAAGTCTCAACACAAGTTAAGGCGGAATATTTTAATCCTTAAGAAATATGTGAAACTTTAGACTTATTTTATAGAAAGTAAAACTACATCTTGTAGATTCATCCATTCAGAAAAGTGTCTTTAGAATCAAGTCTCAAACCTAAGATGGACAAGCACTCATCAAGGATTCAGTAGTCACAATAGAGGCAAAATGGAGGACTCATGTGACCACCTCAGTTTTGATCAGCTGTTTTTCTTTAATGACAGTATGTTAAATAAACCAGAATTAATTTAGTGTAGACTAAGCAGTGAAGAATGATTTGTGAAACACAGTCCTTTGTTGTTGTTGTTGTTTAGTCGTTAAGTCGTGTCCGACTCTTTGTGACCCCATAAGCCATATTGCGCCAGGGCTTCCTGTCCTTCACTGCCTCCCTGAGTTTGCTCAGTTTCATGCTCATTGTTTCAGTGATGCTATCTAACCATCTCATCCTCTGCCGTCCTCTTCTCCTTTTGCCTTCAATCTTTCCCAGCATCAGGGTCTTCTCCAAAGAGATCTCTGTTCGCATTAGGTGACCAAAGTATCTGAGCTTGAGCTTCATTTTCAATCCTTCCAATGAGCAGTCAGGGTTGATTTCCTTTAAGATTGACTGGTTTGACCTCCTAGCAGTCCAGGGGACTCTCAAGAGTCTTCTCCAGCACCACAGTTCAAAGGCATCAATTCTTCGGTGCTCAGCCTTCTTTATGGTCCAGCTCTCACAGCCATACATTACTACTGGAAAAACCATAGCTTTGACTATGCGGATCGTTGTCGGCAAGGTGATGTCTCTGCTTTTTAATATGCTATCTAGGCTTGCCATGGCTTTCCTCCCAAGGAGCAAGCGTCTTTTAATTTCATGGCTGCAGTCTCCGTCTGCGGTGATCTTGGAGCCCAAATAAATGAAGTCTGTTACTGCTTCCATTTCTACCCCTTCTATTTGCCAGGAATTGATGGGTCCAGATGCCATGATCTTAGTTTTTTTAATGTTGAGTTTCAAGCCAGCTTTTGCACTCTCCTCTTTCACCCTCATCAAGACGCTCTTTAGTTCTTCTTCACTTTCTGCCATTAGGGTGGTATCGTCCGCATATCTGAGGTTATTGATGATTCTCCCTGCAATCTTAATTCCGGCTTGTGATTCTTCCAGCCTGGCATTTCTCATGATGTACTCTGCATATAGGTTAACTAAGCAGGGTGACAGTATACAGCCTTGTCGTACTCCTTTCCCTATTTTGAACCAATCGGTTGTTCCATGACCGGTACTAACTGTTGCTTCTTGGCCCGCATACAGATTTCTCAGGAGACAGGTAAGGTGGTCTGGTACTCCCATCTCTTTAAGAATTTGCCACAGTTTGTTGTGATCCACACAATCCAAGGCTTTTGCATAGTCAATGAAGCAGAAGTAGATATTTTTCTGGAACTCTCGTGCTTTCTCCCTGATCCAGCGAATGTTGGCAATTTGATCTCTAGGTCCTCTGCCTCTTCGAAACCCAGCTTGTACATCCGGTAGTTCTCAAAGGATTGTGTTTTGTGTATTGCTGAAGCCTAGCTTGTAGGATTTTGAGCATAACCTTGCTAGCATGTGAAATGAGTGCAATTGTGCGATAGTTTGAGCATTCTTCGGCGTTGCCCTTCTTTGGAATTGGAACAGAAACTGACCTTTTCCAATCCCGTGGCCACTGTTGCGTTTTCCAAACTTGCTGGCATATTGAGTGCAGCACTTTAACAGCATCATCTTTTAGTATTTTAAATAACTCAGCTGGAATACTGTCATCTCCACTAGCTTTGTTGTTAGCAATGCTTCCTAAGGCCCATTTGACTTCACTCTCTAGGATGTCTGGCTCAAGGTCAGTGATCACACCAGCGTGGACATCAGGGACATTAAGATCTTTCTTGTATAGTTCTTCTGTGTATTCTTGCCACCTCTTCTTAATCTCTTCTGCTTCTGTTAGGTCCCTGCTTTTTTTGTCCTTTATCATGCCCATCTTTGCACTAAACGTTCCTTTCATATCTCCAATTTTCTTGTAGAGATCTCTAGTCTTCCCCATTCTATTGTTTTCCTCAATTTCTTTGCATTGTTCATTTAAGAAGGCCTTCTTATCTCTCCTTGCTATTCTCTGGAAATCTGCATTCAGTTGCTTATATCTTTCCCTTTCACCCTTGCTTTTCGCATTCCTTCTTTCCACAGCTATTTGTAATGCCTCATCAGACAGCCATTTTGCTTTCTTGCATTTCTTTTTCCTTGGGATGGTTTTAGTTGCTGCCTCCTGTACAATGTTACAGACCTCCGTCCATAGTTCTTCAGGCACTCTGTCTACCAAATCTAATCCTCTAAATCTATTCATCACCTTCACTGTGTACTCACAAGGAATATGATCTAAGTCATACCTGAGTGGTCTAGTGGTTTTCCCTACATTCTTCAATTTAAGCCTAAATTTTGCAGTAAGAAGCTCATGATCTGAGTCACAGTCAGCTCCTGGTCTTGTTTTTGCTGTCTGTATAGAGCTTCTCCATCTTTGGCTGCAAAGTATATAATCAATCTGGTTTCGGTATTGACCATCTGGTGATGTCCATGTGTAGAGTCGTCTCTTGTGTTGTTGGAAAAGAGTGTTTGCTATGACTAGCTTGTTCTCTTGACAGAACTCTATTAGCCTTTGCCCTGCTTCATTTTGTACTCCAAGGCCAAACTTGCCTGTTATTCCGATTACTCCTTGACTTCCTACTTTAGCATTCCAATCCCCTATGATGAAAAGGACATCTTTTTTTGGTGCTAGTTCTAGAAGGTGTTGTAGGTCTTCATAGAAGCGGTCAACTTCAGCTTCTTCAGCATCAGTGGTTGGGGCATAGATTTGGATGACTGTGATATTGAATGGTTTGCCTTGGATACGCACTGAGATCATTCTGTCGTTTTTGAGGTTGTACCCCATTACTGCCTTTCCCACTCTCTTATTGACTATGAGTGCAACTCCATTTATTCTAAGGGTTTCTTGCCCACAGTAGTAGATATAATGGTCACCCGAATTAAATTCACCCATTCCCATCCATTTCAGTTCGCTGATTCCCAAGGTGTCGATGTTCAATCTTGTCATCTCATGTTTGACCACATCCAGCTTGCCTTGGTTCATAGATCTTACATTCCAGGTACCTATACAATATTGTTCTTTACAGCATCGGACCTTCTTTTCGCTTCCAGATACATCCACAGCTGAACGTCCTTTCGGCTTTGGCCCAGCCGCTTCACTCTTTCTGGAGCTACTTGGAATTGCCCTCCGCTCTTCCCCAGTAGCATATTGGACACCTTCCGACCTGAGGGGCCCATCTTCCGGCATCATATCTTTTAGCCTTTTAACATTGTCCATGGGGTTTTCTTAGCAAGGATACTGGAGTGGGTTTCCATTTCCTTCTCCAGTGGACCACATTTTGTCAGAACTCTCTGTCATGACCTGTCCGTCTTGGGTGGCCCTGCATGGTATAGCTCATGGCTTCACTGAGTTATGCAAGCCCCTTTGCTACGACAAGGCAGTGATCCATGAAGGGGCACAATCCTTTAGTCTCCCCAAATGAAAATCAAGAAATCACATCATGATCACAAGCTCTCTCAGGGGACTGACAACGAGGAGTAAATCATTTTGCATTATCCCAAAATTTCAGATCGCTTTATATTCAAGAGAAAAGCGCTGGAGAGAATTCTTCTTGGAATTACAGAGAAAATGGAGGTCCCAGGAGTTCAGCTGCCGTTTGACCATTTCTAGGACTTTTCAACCAAACACTTAAGGAAATAGTGCCCCACATAAAACCCCATCTGGAAACTGCTTATCATTGCCTACCCTTCTGTCATGGCCAGTTTGTTCTGGGTGACAATATTACCTCGTGGTGTGAAAGATAAGGAGTAGCAAGATGAGATGAATTGTTCAGGACATGCTTGTATTACAAGAGGGAAAGAGGTTCTGGGAAGAAATGGTTGACCTCCAGGAGATTTAAGGACCTCTAGTGAAGAACCAAAGCTGTTCTTTCATTTCCTCATGGGATATACGCTTGAAGGGTTTACCGTACCAGATTTGTGGGATGGGGAGTAGTATTATTTTTCCTAAATCATGCAGAATCCAGAAACAAATGAGCTCAAGAGTCATCTTGTAAGTCATCTAATGCAGAAGAGATCAATGCCATCTTGGACAGGCTGACTCAAGGCTGCACTGTTCTTCACACATCCCAGCTTTGTTCATAGAAAGTATGGTAGGCAGCCCTTTTAATTTGTTAAATGATTTTCCATCATCGCTTTGTTTCCTGTTACTTTACATAGCACAGTAATTCTTTCTGTCTCTTATTTATCTCCTATCATAGTTTCTTTGCATGAATGTAGTTTTCTCTAGCATGAGACTTACTTTAAGCAGTATGTATATGTGTATGTATGTATATGTATGTATGTGTATATATATATATACACACACACACACACACAGAGTGTGTGTGTGTGTGTGTCACTTGTGGCAGACAGATATCTTCCACTGTGTTTTAGGATATTGGCTGTGATCTGACCATGACAAGGGGAACACTAACAACTCCCCCAATTGCAGATCACATAGCCAGTGCTCCGATAGGAACACCAGATCTGGTGTCTGACCGCTGTCCTTTGTCAGGCTCTGGATGACCTGGGATAGGCCCATGCCCCTAATGGTAGCCATGAACTCCTGAGCTACCTCAGATCCCACTCCCAGGGAAGGCAGATGAAAATCCCCCAAGACCAGAAGTCTAGGGAACTTGATGGCCAACCTGGAGATGGAATCAAGAAGCTCAGGCAGGGAGGTAGCCATGCAGCAGGGGGGCTGGTACAATAGCAACAGTCCCAACTGATCCCTAGAGTCCAACTTAATGAACAGGGTGTCACGTCCAGTGACCTATGGGGCAGCACCCCTGAAAGCTGTAAGTGATTCTTGGATGACAATCGCCATAGCACCAACCCTGCCCTGGGTTCTTGGCTGGTGCCGCATTCGAAACACAGCTGGGCACATCCTTGAGAAGGGCACTCCTCCTTCTGGGCCCAGCCAGATTTCGATAATATATGCCAGTTCAGTCCTTTCACCCATGATAAAATCGCAGATGACGGAGGCCTTATTACTTATTGATCTGGCATTTATGAGCAACAGCCAGAAGCCAGGGCCTCTGAAAGTCTGCTGACCAGGTATAGGGGTTGTGTCAGGCCTAGCCCAAGGAACTCCAAGAGACCTTGTAAATTCAGTCCAGCAATGTTTATTAGCTACAACCTCTAGCAAGAATCTTCCCAGCTGA
The DNA here is from genome assembly GCF_059951505.1 of Python bivittatus. Lineage (NCBI taxonomy): Eukaryota > Metazoa > Chordata > Lepidosauria > Squamata > Pythonidae > Python > Python bivittatus. The sequence goes on from NW_028277061.1 coordinate 734,997, forward strand.
AACCCCAGTTCCGAAGTAATGCCAGCCACAACATTGTGAATTCCTCAGGGAGGTGCCAGTCTCATCCTCTTATCTCTCCCTCTCACCTCAGGCGATGAAAGAACATGTTTTTCTCCCTGAGTCCGGCCTTCACAATTCCATTCCATCACAGGTTGAGACCAAAGACCTGGAACATGGAACATGTATAAAACATTGGTCCCATGATCCCCAGCGCCTGCCCGTTCTTCGTCTCAAACCTTATCTCCTGATGTCCATCACCACCATCATATTATGACCTGTGCAGATCTCCCCAGTGGCCACATCGTCTTTTCCTCCAGGGCCCCCAATTCCAAAGGGCTGGGAGCTCCCACCATAATCAATTACATCCATCCCCCAGGAAGGGGAAACCAAGCATCCTTAGGTACTTCAGCTCTGCTAGCTCAAAGCACCTTCAGGTACCTGACACCCACCTCCGCCCATTCAGGAATCAAGTGCACACACACACATACACAGAAACACCGTACCTAACACTGAACCCCCCCCAGCTGCTCTCACTCTCTTCTAACAGTTTCCTTCTCATCCACCCCACCAAGTCAACTCCCTTCTCTGGCTCTCACCCTGAGAGGAGAAACACACAGACAAAGCACTTGGCTGTCAGACAGATTCAGGAGAAAGATCCTCCTCTCCCTCTCTTTGGAGCTGACAGAGAAAAAGGCTCTGTGGGGGGTGGGGGGAAGGTCCACAGCAGACTGCCATTCCACTACTATCCCCCCACCCAGCCACCGCCAACTCTCTAGAGCCCCAAAGTCTTGGTTTGCCTCTCCGGGTGAAAAGTCCCATGGAATCATAGAGTCCAGACAAATTCATTGACCCTGGGCATGGCCCGATCTCCACCCTGTACCAACAATCAGTCTGCTGGCTTTCCCTCCGGCTCTTTCTCCTGCCAGCTCCAGCCAGCTCCATCTGCCACAAAAATGCCCAAATATACTTAAGGAACAATCCCAGCCTCCAAGCTTCATAGCACATCCTGAAAGCACAGCATTGCCTACCCCAGTTGACTCGCTCAAATCTCCCAGCAGCACAAGCATCGGTGTGGGCGAGGGCATGGCAACACAGCAACACACGGCCCCAAAGAGCTAACAAAATCAACAGGCTGAAGGCCTATCTAAGGTCAAGTCCAGTCCACTGTCGGGTCCAGGCCAAGTAAGTGCCAAAATGTTAATAATCCAAACCAACTCCGAGGGGACAGTCGAGTGACTCCTACCTTCCTCCATCTTACTGGAACTGTAATATCTTCTATTGGTTACACAAATAATAACTTCATATATTTTCTGATCACCCACACAATAAGACACCTATGAAGGACAGCAAGGGTAAAACACACTAGTTCACATTAGAGACAAAGGGGGAGAGCATATGACAGTTCACTCACTACTGATAAGCTACCATGGTTTGTTAAACCCAACAAAGCTGATCTGATACAGGCTACACAACCAAGAATTATTTCCAAAGAACAAGGACTGTATCTTTGCAAGTCAAAAAGTAAAACCAAGAAATCACTTTATGACCAAATATTTTATCCAAAAAGATTAAATAGGTCACCTTGTGGTCTCCTAAAAATTCAGTTAGCTTTTTGGTCAAGAAAGGAGGACTATAGTGACCTCAGCCTTCCTTTTGTGGAGAGAACAGGAGCTTCTTGAGGAGCGGAACTGACATGGGAACATCTCTATGGATTTTCAGGCCACCAACCAAGAGAATCATCAGCCTGAGAATTGAAACCCCATCAGGAAATCCTGGTTTCATTTTCATGCCCCTCCCCCCATGGCTAATGGGGGGTCTGTGGGACAAGACTGCCCCCTGGTGTGCAATATGAGCTGAAGCAGGCCTGGTTCTCTAGGGAGATGCTTGTATTGCAGGAGAGGAAGTCAGTCAGGGAAGATGTGACTCAGCTCCAGAAGATCAGAGCAGGTGTAGTGAGAAAGCAAAGATACTCATTGATTTCCTCATCCGAAATAGTCTTGGAAAGGTGACTGGTCTGGAGGTTTTGGAGAGAGGGAAATTCTTATTTTTATGTTTTCGAATGGAATCATCAGGCCGTATACTCCAAAAGAGAAGAGGACTTATTTAGGAGAATTCGGCAACGCTCTCCTCTCCCACACACCCCTTTAGCCTCATCTTTCCCTCAAACAACATATTTACTTTTCAAGGCCAATGGGTCCTGCTCACCACCTGAAAGGTACCCTCGGAGAATTCTCCTATATTATCAGTGAAATGCACAAATCCAAAAGTGTGGATGAATCAAGCTGGAAACAGCTCTGAACAAAGGAGGTTTTTTGTGTGGTTTTCAGATTCACTCCTTCTCCTCTAGTTCTTCTGACAGGAAATATTTTCAGCAGGTAAGAAAATGTTTGACATTCATTCCTGCCCTCTGCCTTCCAGTTCTGTCTTATGTGTTTGTGTGTTCTTTTCAGGAGAGGAACATTTTCTGATTTTTTTTTTTTTTTTTTGCATGATTCTTCAGAATTTCAATGTGGCAGTTGAAACTGTATTTCATGGATGAACTCGCAGAGTTGCTCTGAGGAACGGGGAGTTTTTGCTTGGCTTCAGATTCACTTCCTCTCACCGTGTCTCTCGCACAGTAATAGCGTCCCGTGTCCTCCAGCTTGAGGTTGTTCATTTGCAGATACAGCTGGCTTTTGGCATTGTCCCTGGAGATGATGAAGCGTCCCTTGACTTTGGCTGAGTAGTAAATAGCACTGGAATGGTAGTTTATGTATGCCACCCATTCCAATCCTTTTCCAGGAGCCTTTCTCACCCAGTGCATTTCATAGTCACTGAATATGAATCCAGAGCCTTGGCAGGAGAGACAGAGGGAGCCTCCAGGTCTTCTCACATCCCCTCCAGACTCCACCAACTGGACCTCTGACTGAACACCTAGAAGGAAACGTTTAATGAGATCTTCTGCAGAAAAACAAAAAGGGTAAAATGAAATCTTTTTGGAAGGGAAAAATAATACCTCTGAAGACTACTAAGAATAATATGAGTTTTATGCAGGGTGTCATTTTTCCTCTCTCTAAGGATTGAAGGAGTCTTACTGATGGGAAAACATTCAGAGAGGCACTCAATCTTTGTGTTCTTGGGCGTAGCAGGGGAGCAGGATGATATGGCTCCTTTCAGCAGGAAGCTGTCACTGAATTTGCATAGCCCTCAAGATAAATTACTTGGTCTGAGCAATGTCCAGAAATGCTTCCACCAGCTGACCCCAGCGTTGTCCACAACTATGATCTTACTCTCAAGGAGATATTCCATCCACACCTTGCCACTCACCATTGCCAGCCAATATTACCCATAGGAGCCCTGATTTGAGGCAACTCTCTGCTATCAGCTCTCAGTCTGACCTTACCTGTCCTCAGGCTCAGCAGTTAGAAAATGAGAAGGATGGTCTGAGTCTATTGTCATTAGCAGTAGCTACTGGACTCAAAAATATACAGTCATCAGTACCAGATCAAAGTTTGTCGAATAATGACTCCTACGATAAAGAAGATCAACAGTCACAGCCTAGAGAAAGGAAAGCTGAACTTCACAAAAGCTGTGTATACTGTACATGGCAAATATTGACAACATTGTCCTAGCCCCAGAAACAAGCTGACTGTCTGCATCTTTATCCTTTATCCAATCATCCCACCCAGAACATTTTGCCTCAGAGAGATTTATACAAATTTTAGCCTGGAATGTAGCTGGCTGGAAAGAGTCTGTTGACAGTGATTTGGTGAGATTCCTTTCTGGATTTGAGATAATAGCCTTACAAGAAACCTGATTAGCAGGAGAGGATGTACCAGTACAACTCCCTGGTTTTCAATGCAGACATACCCCTGCCCAAAAATTAAAGGGCTAGCCTCTGGGGGCTTATGCATTAAGGAAGAATTGCAATGTCAGGGTGTGAAATTCTATAATGGGGATAAACTCCCTCATATACTAGCTGTGAAATTCAGATATAAAGACTTTGATCTTATACTGATAAACCTTTATATTCCCCCAAATACATCTTCTTAGTTGGGATGGAAGGCATGAGTGAGGAAGATCCTGGAATGGATTATTAGCCAGTGAGTGTGAAAATCTCCGCTGTTCAGTTTTAAGATCATATAACATGGCTGATAGGTGGGTTGCTATTAACTCAGAGGTGAGTCAAAAAAAAAAAAAAGTTACTATGGTCCAAAGTGGATACCAAGGCAATATTGAATAGCCTCAAATCAGAGAATGCTGTCAGCTGGGCCTTAATAATGCAGTTACCCATGCCTCACTGGCAGTCAGTCTCCAATGCATTCACCAATTTGTGCCATACATTAAAGAAACACCTAGTAACTGAACTCTCCTCCAAAAGTCTCCCTATAGGTAAATCTCCTTGGTTTGACAAGGAATGCCATTTAATGAGAAAGAAATTAAAGACAGCTTTGAGACTTGCACAAAGCCATCTCTCTGGACACATACAAGCTAAGATGCTGTCGCTAAGAAGCAAACATAAGAAATTCATTAAATCAAAGAAAAAAAGCTATGCTGCCTCAATTTGGCCTGGACTTGAGCTGTCAGCAAAAAGTCATAACTTGGCTATATTTTGGCATTCTGTAACTGGAATCCTGAAAGAACAGAGATTTGCATTCTATATTCCAATCTCTGCCGAGGAATGGGAAAACTGCTATCATGACCTGTTTGCTCTATCAGAACCTGTTGAGAAACAGTTTCCAAGTAGTGACTTATCACTTACTGAAGCCTCACCTCTTTGGCCACCAGTATGAGAAAACGAGATCAAATCTATCATAAAAGCCTCAAGGAGCAATAAAGCCCCTGGGGAGGACTTTCTACCAGCTAAGCTATTCAAAAAATATCGTGATTGGTGAGGCTCTCTTGTGGCAGGTTTATTTACACATATAAATGATATCTGCCATATCCCAGCTGGGTGGAAATTGGCCATAGTGGTTCCTATATACAAAAAAGGAAATAAAAAGGACCCTAGCAATTACAGGCCCATTAGCCTAATAGGCCCTGTGGCTAAAATATATGCTAGGTTCCGTCTGAGTAGAGTCGAGAGTTGGGTAGATGAAAAGCGTATTCTTACGGAAGAACAACTTGGCTTTAGACAGAGACGATCCAGTATTGATAACTGCTTTGTTTTGAACCATCTAGTTACAAAATATATCAGTCAGGGGAAACAACTGTTTGCTGCCTTTATACATCTTAGTGCAGCATTTGACACAGTAAACAGAGAAATATTATGGAGGAAATTGACTGTCCTCAAATTATCCTTATCCATAGATAAGGATTGTCTTGTTGACAAGGGCCAGTTTCCCCTAGATCCCCGGAGTTGCACCTGTGAACAGGGGGGGGGGGGGAAGGAAAAAAAAAGAAAAAGGAAAGAAGTATAAGAAGAAGAAAGTAACTCAGTCAATAAGGGTATGTGTGTTTCCCTATCCCTATCTGTGGACGAGGGCTGAGCGAGAAATCAATTGCAGCCGCACCCAGCCCGCTGCAAGGCCGATGGTCGATGACCAGGGGAGTCTGGAATGCAAGGGCAGTTGATGGAACTCTCGTGCCCCTACAGAAGCAGTGCGAATGGGTATGGTGTAATTGTGCATGTAGGGGTTTGTGAATGAGATGCATCTAAATTGCGAAGTGAGTGCGGATGTGATGGACTGGAATGGAGGAAGGAGGGTAAAAACGGTGCTCTCGTCTCCAGAGCAACGCTCTGGAGATAAGCGGAGAAAGCTGGCGCATCCCTAAACATTCCAGAAGATGGTAGAGACTTGTGCCTGGGAACTGCTGGTCAGTCTGAGAAGATTCTGTAAACAAGCGCTAGCTAATAAATCTTGCTGATTGAACCTGCACGGTCTCCAGGAGTTCCTTGGGCTAGGCCTGACAGCGGAGTCCCAATCCGCGTGGAAGACGGCCAGAGACGGACGTGATTGATGATTGCAGTGGCTGAGAGTAACAGGAGCTGTTAAAGTAACCACAAGCATTTGAGCTGTTAGAATAACCACAGGCATCCGTACCTGGCTATGACTGTTTTATAGCCTGAATATTTGTGCTGCAACACTGATGCTTGGCTATGCTGTCCTTTTGGGTTAGGCTGATTTATTTTAATGCCCTGTGATTGTTGTTGTGGGTCATGGGAAATACAAAGTCTAAGATGGATGATGCTCCTGATAAGGGTACCCCTGCTTCATTCATTCATACTCATAAGGGGCCCAGGTTTTGTCAATTTTTGAGGCAATGGAATGCACTTACTGCTAAGGATCCAAAGCAATGGTTCCCTGAGGATGGTTCTTTTGACAGAGATAAACTAAATTTTCTGAGAGCGTGTCTTAATGAAGCAGATAATTCCCTTAAGGCAGGGAATTGGTCTGCCTCTATGGTCTGGTATGCTGAAATGGAGAAAAGGCGCAGGGATCATCATTTGCAATCTTTTCGACGTTCTAAGGAAAAGATGGTTAAGAAAACTTGGCTCCTACTGTGATAATAATTCTCTAATGATTAATAAATCAGAGTCAACAATTATGTTCTTTGGAAAACAACATCATAACCATAGATGGCTATTAGATGGTGAGACAATAGAGCAAGTTAATACCTTCCCTTATCTAAGGGAAGTCTTCTCTGAGACCGGAGCCTGGCTTCCTCATTAGCAAAGGAGCTCATTTAGAACAAGGGCATGTATGAACTTACTGCTCAGATTAATAAATCATAGCTATCTAGGCTCCTTAGCCCCAATTATCACAGTATGCAAGACCAAGGTTACTCCCATGCTCTTATATGGTGCCGAAGTTTGGAGCTTAAAACACATATCAGTATCAGAACAAATGCAATCAGAGCATCTGAGAAGTATCCTGGGTGTGGATAAAAGAACTTCACCTGCTGGAGTTAGAGCTGAATTGGGAATCCATACAATTTGTTCTTTGTCTAAAACAAGGGGTTATAATTATTGGTGCAAAATCAATGCTATGGAAACAGACAGACTCCCAAAATTGTGTCTGTTAAAACAGACAAACTCTCAATTACACACTTCTTGGATAGCACAATTGACAAATTACATTAGGAGCTGTGGTCTCCCTGTCTCATATCCCATTCTTTCCAGAGAACTAGTGAAAAAGATTGTCGCACAAAGAACCTTGGATATAGAAGCACAGAAAGATATAGCCACCCTTAGCAGGTTGGCTCACTGAAATGGATGAGCCTTTATAAACACATCTTCCAAATTGCCAAGTATTTAAACACAGAAATGCCCAAATATCTTAGGGCAGTATTTACTCGAGCGAGATTTGAGCAGTTGGACACAATGTTTAAATATGGAAGATTTAACCAAGTCCCTTATAATGAACACACTTGTATTTGTGGAGCTCCAGAGATAGAAGACATAACACATATATTATTTGAATCTCAACTGTATAAAAAAGAGAGGAATCAGTATCATTAGGTGAATGATCTATTGGGATCCTTATATTAAAACAACATATATAATGTGCAGTCACAATTAAGAATTATATTATTAATATAATACGGTCCTTTGTTTGAACAAAACAGTACAGTTGAGATCTGCATACATGGATCTAATCAGTGTAAATTGTAGAGGTGATACAAAAATATGATTTGCATATTTTTTCTTTTTTAATTTTAATTTTAATTTGTTTCACTTATCCTATTTTTAATATATGGCCTTAGTAATGTCTTATGTTTTATATGTTTTCTACTCTGTGTCTTGATATAGCGTAATGGCTAATCATTAATAATAAACTAAATTAACTATCATAGCCCTCAGGATATGAGAGCCACACACCGCTTTGACCTTCTAGAGTTCCTTCATCCTACAGTTTACCCATGGTTTTCCAATGCTGAAGAACTCCCAACACCAGTCAAGGCACAATTTTTAAGTCCTTAAGAAATAAGTGAAGCAGAAGTTTTATTTATCGGAGGTAAAACCAAGTCTTGCAACAATGAAGGTCAGATGGCTCATTGGAGCAGGAAACTACTGTTGAATTCACAAAGTCTTCTGCATCAAAATCCCAGTCTCTGCTCTGACCTTCTGGAGATTCTTGAGCCTATGTTACGCACAAGATATATGGATGATGAACCAGTCCAAAGCCCATCAAATTGTTTTACAAAGACGCGCAGATTTTCTTTCAAAAGCTTCAACTCTGAAAAATGTTTCTAGTATCAAAACTCAGAACAAACATGATAAACACCCATAGAAAATAATTTTAATAGCCACACTAGAGACATAGCGGGAAGGCAAATCACAGTTCACCCATTTTGATAAGCTACTTTCCCTTAACCACTGTTTGTTAAAGAAACTAGAGTTAATTTCATGCAGGTAAAGTAACCAAGTTTGCTTTCCAAAGCAAAAAGATTGAATCTTTGCAACTCACAAAGTAAACCCAAGAAATGACTTTATGGCAAAGCACATGGTGCTTTGAACTTCTAGAGTTCCTTCACCCTATCTTTTAGACATCTTTTGTGATGCTCAACAAGGACTAATAACAGCCTACACAGAGGTTTTTAATCCTTAAGAAATGTGTAAGACAGCAACGTGATTTTGTAAGAAATAAGGCTATGTCTTGCAACATTGAAGGACATATATTTAATTTCAGGAGGAAACTTCTCCTGTATCTACACAACATTGGAGATCAAAGTGCTACTCTGTGCTTTGATCTTGTAGAATCTCTTGAGCCTATATTACAAAAAGGATATTTAAATAATGAACAAATCATAAGCCCATCAAGATAATAGATTTAAATTGCTCTACAAAGAGATGCAGATTTATAGGGGAGGAAGGTTTTTTTGGGGGGGGGGGAGCTCCAACTCAGAAAAGTGTTTCTAGAATCAAGACTCAAAACCAACATGCAGACACCTATACGGAATTATTTAATAGCCACATTAGAGCTGGAGTGGGAGACCATATGACAGTTCACCCATTACCGATAAGCTACCATGGTTTGTTAAACCCAACAAAGTTAATCTTTTGCAGCCTACACAACCAAGAATAATTTCCAAAGAACAAGGACTGTATCTTTGCAAGTCACAAAGAAAAACCAAGAAATCACTTTATCACCAAACATTTTCTCTGAAAGTTTGAATAGGTCAACTTGTCATTTCCTAAAAATTCAGTTAGCTTTATCTTCATGAAAGGTGGAGTAAAGTGAACTCTGCCTTGGTTTTGTAGCTTCTTAAGAAGCAGAACTGACATGGGACCACCTCTATGAATTTTCAAGCCACCAACCAAGAAAATCATCAGGCTCATAATTGAAACCCCATCAGGGAATCCTGGTTTCATGTTCCTGCCCCTCCCCTCATGGGTAATGGGATTCTGAGGAACAATACTGCCCCCTGGTGTGCAAGGGAGATGCTTGTATTGCAAAAGATGAAGTGAATCTGGGAAGACATCACCAAGCTCCAGAAGACTGAAGCAGTTGTAGTGAGAAAGCAAAGCAGCTCCTTGATTTTCTCATCACTAATATGCTTGGAAAGCTTACTGGTCTGGAGGGTTTGGAGAGGGCAAACTTCTTATTTTCAACCTTCCAATGAAATCATCAGGCCTTATTGTCTGAAGGAGATGAGGACTCCTTTAGGAAAATTGGGCAAGGCTCGCCACGCCTCCCCCCCCCCACCGTAACCTTGTCTTTCCCTCAAACAACATATTTGCTTTTCAAGGCCAACATGTCCTGCTCACCACCTGAAAGGTCCCCTGGGGAGATTTCTCCTATATTATCTGTGAAATGCACAAATTGAAAAGTGTGGATGAATCAACCTGGAAACAGCTCTGAACAAAGGAAGTTTTGTGTGTGGTTTTCAGATTCACTCCCTCTCCTCTAGTTCTGCTCACAGAAAATGTTATTAGCAGGTAAGCAAAAGCTTTGCATTTATTCCTGGATTTTCTATTCTAACTCTATCTGTGTCTTTTTACCTTTTTGTGTGTCCTTTTCAGGAAAGTAACTTTTCATGATTTTTTTGTACGATTCTTCAAAAATTTAGTCTACCGATTCAAACTGTACTTCATGGATGAACTCTCAGTGCTGCTCTGAGGAACGGGGAGTTTTTGCTTGGCTTCAGATTCACTTCCTCTCACTGTGTCTCTCACACAGTAATAGCGTCCCGTGTCCTCCAGCTTGAGGTTGTTCATTTGCAGATACAGCTGGCTTTTGGCATTGTCCCTGGAGATGGTGAAGCGTCCCTTGACTTTGTCCAAGTAGTAAATAACGCTGGAATCAGTATAAATGTACGCAACCCATTCCAGTCCTTTTCCAGGAGCCTGCCTCACCCAGCTCATGTCATAGCTGCTGAAGGTGAATCCGGACCCTTGGCAGGAGAGGCGGAGGGAACCTCCAGGTCTTCTCACATCCCCTCCAGATTCCACCAACTGGACCTCTGACTGGACGCCTAGAAAGAAAGGTGTTTTAATGAGCTGTTCTCCAGGTAAACAGACACACAAACACATACACACACACAAAGGGGATAAAAAACTTCCTTTTGGAGGGGAAAAATATTACCTTGGAGGATTACTAATAACAATATGAAGTTTATCCAGGGTGTCATTTTTCGTCACTCTAAAAGTCAGAGGAGTCTTACTGATGGGAAAACATTCAGAGAGGCACTCAATCTTTGTGTTGTTGGGCGTAGCAGGAGAGCAGGATCATATGGCTCCTTTGAGCAGGAAGCTGTCACTCAATTTGCATAGCCCTCAGGATAAAAGAGCCATGCCATGCCCTGACTTTCTAAATTTCCTTTAACCTACATTGTAGACATACTCTTGAAATGCTGAAGAAGTCCCAACAGCAGCCAACGCAGAATAGTTTAATCCTTAAGGAAATGTGAAACATTAGGCCTAAAGAACGTAAAACTATGTCTTGGAGATTCATCCATTCAGAAAATCTTTCTAAAATCAAGTTTCAAACCTAACACGGACAAGCACTCATCAAGGATTCTTTAACAGCCACCTTAGAGGCAAAATAGGAAGACTCATATGAGCATCTCAGTTTGAATAAGATACTTTTCTTTAACGATGGTAAAGAACCAGAATTCATTTATTTATTTTATTTATTTTTTAAATTTAGATACCGCCCATCTCACAAAAAATAATTAATTTAATTAATTTAGTATAGACTCAGATCTGAAGAATGATTTGTGAAACACAATAACTGAGCCTCCCCAAAATGAAAAACAAGAAATCACATTATGACCACACACTCTCTCAGGGGACTGACAAAGAGGAATAAATAATTTTACATTATCCCAAAAATTCTGTTTGCTTTATATTCAAGAGAAAGCACTAATTTCCCTTGGAATTACATAGAAAATGGAGGTCCCAGGAAGAGTTCAGCTGCCATTCAACCATTTCTAGGAATTCTAGGCTCCCAAATAAAACCCCATCTGGAAACTCTGGTTATCATTGCCTACCCCTCTTTCATGGCCCATTTATTCTGGGTGACAATATTGCCTTTCAGTGTGAAAGATGAGGAGTAGCAACATAAGATGGATTGTCCAGGACATGCTCATGTTGCAAGAGGGAAAGAGACTCTGGGAAGAAATGGTTGCCGGCCAGAAATGGTTGACACTTCAGCGGTTCGAGCCCAGCTCCGCGTAGCAGAGTGAGCTCCTGCTTCCTCCCCAGCTCCTGTCAACCCAGCAGCTCGAAAACTTACGTGAGTAGATAAATGGGCACTCTCACCCCGGTGGGAGGAAAAACGCTGGCAGTGCCTTGCAAAAGGAGATGGGATCAGTTGCCGGTAGCGCAGAAGCTGCGCACGGCCGAAAAAGGCCTCCTGTGCTCGCCAGCTCTCGGAAGGAGGCAATGGCAAACCACTTCCAAAACACCTTGCCTTGAAAACTGCAGGGACTCGTCCAGGCAGTCGCCGCAAAATCGGTAACAACTGAGTGCGGATAAAAAAAAAAAAGTGAAAAATTTCCTCATGGGAAATAGGCTTGAAGGGGTTACTGTACCAGATTTGTGGGAGGGGGAGTAGTATTATGTTTCCTAAATGTTGCCCCTCCCCCCATGGCTCATGGGGTTTTGTGAGACAAAACTGCCCCCTGGTGTGCAAAGTGAACCAAAGCAGTCCTGGTTCTCCAGGGAGATGCTTGTATTGCAAGAGAGGAAGTGAGTCTGGGAAGACCTGACTCAGCTCCAGAAGACTGAAGCAGGTGTAGTGAGAAAGCAAGGCTGCTCTTTGAGTTCCTCATCCGAAATAGGCTTGGAAAAGTGACTGGTCTGGAGGGTGCGGAGTGGGCAAAATTCTCATTTTCATCCTTCTAATGGAATCACCAGGCCTTGTAGTCCGAGGGAGATCAGGGAGATCTTAGGAGAATTGGGCAACGCTGCTCTGTTCTTCCTTCATTCTAGGTTTCCTGATAGAAAATAAGGATGGGAGCTATTTAGTTTTTAATAATTCCATCTCATGCTTCTGCTTTATTATTTTGCACATGAGAATAATACTTAATCACCTCTCCTTTATTTTCATTTGATGACTGTGGTTTTCAGTTGTGTGAGACCTAATATGAATCATTCTGTATTTTATTTAATATCTAGTTTTATTAATGTATTTATTTAGTTTAAATAGCCACTTCTCCCACATAAATCTCTCTGTCTGTCCTTTGCGGATCTTCTTTGTCATTAGCATTCATAATTCTTTTTCACACTTCCTACAAACTTTACTTTATCACCTCTCCTTTACTTTAATTGGATGACTGTGGTTTTCAGTAGCGTGAGACATAATAAGAATCATTCTCTTTTTTACTTAATATGGAGTTGTTGTTGTTTTTTTAAATATCCACTTTCCCAGATAAACCTCACTGTGCATACTCTGGGGATCCTCTTTGTCATGGGCACTCCTCCACCTTTTTCTCATTTTCTACCTCCCAAAAGCTTCGGCTGCAGTATAGTGCAAATTGTTAGAATGCAAATGTGCGAGGTTCGTCTCTGAGCTGAGAATCAGCAAGCAGGTTGTTTCTTGCAGGAGAGAGAAAACTTTACTTCTGAGAGCCAGATGCACAACACGATCAGCTGTCTCAGCTGTCAGGGTGGCAGCATCCGGGCTTCCCAGGAATCCCCTTGGATAGGGAAGTTCCTGAAAAGGTTTAAGGGGAAACCCGCCCTCTAGGATTTCTTAGGAAAGGTAATTAGCTGGGTTTCCAGGGGAGGGGGCATTCCGGGGAGGGTGAAATTCAATAGATCTTTAGATGGGAGCCTTTGAGTTCAGGCACTCTATTCAGCTGGGGTTTCCTGTCTTTTCCTAATCGGGTATTGTCTAAGTGGAAGGTAGACCTCTTCAGGAAGAAATCTTTTTATGGTTCGATTTTTTTTTGGTTTAAGGAATGTTGGCCCTTCCTGCCAGGTCTTTAGTTATTGAATTTTGGGCTAGGGTGGAGGACTCTTGATTCTTTCGGTTGTGTCTTAACCTTATTTGGTGAGCCATTCTTACTATCATCAAGCCCTATGTTTGACTGCTGTTTAAGATAGACAATGGTAGGGTGAGACAAAAGGGAAGCTTTGACTTCCTGCTGACATGGGGGGGGGGGGGAAGAATTTTACTTCCTTCTCAAAGAAACATGAAAACAAACCAACAAAATCCACCAGCCCCCGAATGCAAAAATCCGGGTACTGATTCGCTCCGAACTCTCAATAAACGACGTTTTCTGTCTGGTTTTCAGACTGACTTCCTCTCCTCTGGTTCTGCTCACAGAAAATATTTTCAGTTGGTAATCAAAATTTTTGCATTAATTCCCAGCCACTTTCTTCCAGGTCAGTCTTTTGATGTGTTTGTGGATTTTTTTTCCCCCCTCCCTATGATTCTTGACAATTTCAATGTGGCAGTTGAAACTGTATTCCATGGATGAACTCGCAGAGCTGCTCTGAGGAACAGGGAGTTCTTGCTTGGCTTCAGATTCACTTCCTCTCACTGTGTCTCTCGTGCACAGTAATAGAGCCCCGTGTCCTCTGGCTTGAGGTTGTTCATTGGCAGAAGCAGCTGGCTTTTGGCATTGTCCCTGGAGATGGTGCAGCGTCCCTTGACTTTGTCTGAGTAGGCAACACTGCTGGAATCGTAGCTTATGCCTGCCACCCATTCCGGTCCTTTCCCTGGACTTTGTCTCACCCAGTGCATGTGGTAGCTGCTGAAGGTGAATCCAGAGCCTTGGCAGGAGAGACGGAGGGAATCTCCAGGTCTTCTCACATCCCCTCCAGACTCCACCAACTGGACCTCTGACTGGACACCTAGAAAAAAATGTTCTTTAATAAGACCTTCTGCAGGTAAACACAGAGAAAAAGGGGATAAAAAACTTTCTTTTGGAGGGGAAATATAATACCTGTGAGGACTACTAATAACAATATGAGGTTTATCCAGGATGTCATTTTTGCTCAGTCTAAAGATTGGAGGAGTCTTACTGATGGGAAAACTTTCAGACAAGCACTCAAACTCCGTGCTGTTGGGCATAGCAGGAGAGCAGGAAGATATGGCTCCTTTGAGCAGGAACCTGTCATTGAATTTGCATAGCCCCTGGGTTAAAAGAGCTATGCAATGCCCTGACTTTCTAAATTTCCTTCAACCTAATTGTAGGCATACTGTTGAAATGCTGATGAAGTCCCCACACTACTCAAGGCAGAATATTTTAATAATTAAGAAGTATGTGAAGCAGCAGGGTTGTTTTACAGAAAGTAACACTATGTCTTGCAGATTCATGCATTCAGAAAAGTGTTTCTAGAATCAAATCTCAAACTTAGGATTGCCAAGCACCAATCAAGGATGCTTTAATAGCCACGTTAGAGAGAAAATGGGAGGACTCAGGTGAGCAGCTCAGTTTGGTTTAAGTGTTTTTCTCTAACGATGGTTTGTTAAAGAAACCTGAATTAATTTAGTGCACACTAAGGAGTGAAAAATGATTTTTTAAAGCACAATTTATCATTTTTTCATTTCTTTATTTATAAATCAATGTTGTCACCTCCCATCTCACTGAACGACTCTGAGCGGTTTACAAAACAGTGAAAATCAATTAAAATTACAAAATTACAATAATAAATAGAAAATAAATAGATCCAAGAATAATTGGCAGTCACTCATGGAGCATCATTGAGGCACTACCCATCCCCAGGACTGGGGAAGGTTGTTATCACCTCATGCAAGAAGGTAGAGCCAGGTCTTTAATTCTTTTAGGAAGGCCTGTCACGTTTCTGGGGGGAGAATATTCCAAAGGGCAGGGGAAATGGTAGAGAAGGCTCTCCTCCTGGGCCCCACCACTTGAATTTCTGTTGCTTATGGGACCTGCAAGATGCTCTCTCTGCCTGACAGGGTGGGATGGGTTGATGTGACGGGGGTGAGATGGTTCCTCAGGTAATCTGGACCCATGCCATGTAGGGCTTTAATGGTGATAACCAACACTTTGAATTGGACCCCGAAGCAGAATGGGACCAGTGCTGCTCACAGAGTAAAGATGTGATATGTGCCATTTTAGGGCACTCAAAATTGTCTGCACCCCTGCATTTTGGACCGGCTCTAGATACTCTTCAAAGGTAGCCCCATGTAAAGTGCATTGCAATAGTCTAGCCATGAGATGTGCAGGGCATGAGTGACTGACCGCAGAAACTCCTGATCCAGGAAGGGGCATAACTGGCATACCACATGGAAGTGGGCAAAGGCTGTCCTGGAAACGACTGCCACCTGCTCCTCGAGCAGCAGTTGTGAGTCCAGAAGGACCCCCAGATTATGCACTGGGTCCATCTGGAGCAGTGCAACCCTGTTCAAAACCAAAGATGGTGAGTTCTTGTATACAGAGGGGCCTCCAATCCATAGCCACTCCATCTAACGAGGGTTCAGCTGAAGCCTCTTGCACCCATTCAAATACCCACAGCCTCCAGGCACCATGAAAAGGTGGTCATGGCATCACTCACCTCACCTGGGATGGAGATGTATAACTGGGTTGGCTTTTGGCATTGCCCCTGGAGATAGTGAAGCCTCCTTTCACTTTGTCTGGGTAGAAATTTCCACTGGAATCAGTATATATTTACGAAACCCATTTCCAGTCCCTTCCTTGGATACTGTCTCACCCAATGCATCCAGTAGCTGCTGAAGTCGAATCCAGAGGCTTGGCAGGAGAGACGGAGGGAATCTCCAGGTCTTCTCACATCCCCTCCTGACTCCACCAACTGGACTTCAGATTGGACACCTAGAATGAATCATTGTTTAGTAAGACCTCCTGCAGGTAACCGTAAAAAAGGAGGACCAATCCTCAGTTTGGAAGGGAAAATAATATCTCATATGACTAGCAAAAACAACATGAGATTTATCCAGGTAAAATAAATCCATTTATTCACTCAGTTTAAAGATCGCAGG
The DNA here is from genome assembly GCF_059951505.1 of Python bivittatus. Classification (NCBI taxonomy): domain Eukaryota; kingdom Metazoa; phylum Chordata; class Lepidosauria; order Squamata; family Pythonidae; genus Python; species Python bivittatus. The sequence goes on from NW_028277061.1 coordinate 751,337, forward strand.
AGTCTTACTGATGGGAAAATGCTCAGACAAGCACTGAAGCTTTGTGCTGTTCGGCATAGCAAGAGAACAGGATGATATGGCTCCTTTGCAGAGGAAGTTGTTCCTGAGTTTACATAGCCTTCAGAATAAAAGAGTGCTGTGATGCCCTGACTTTCTAAATTTCCTCCAACCTACATTGTAGACACGGTTTTCTAATGCTGAACAAGTCCCTACACCAGTCAAGGCAGAATTTTTAAATCCTTAAGAAATAAGTGAAGTGGCACGTTTATTTTATAAGAGGTAAAACCGTGTCATGCAAGTTCAAAGGACATATATGTAATTTGAGCAGAAACTGCTCTTGAATTTACCTAGCTTTGGGGATGAAAGTGCTACTCTGTTCTTTGACCTTCCACATGTCCTTGAGCCTATATTATGCAAATGCAAATGCAAACCGCAGACGGAGACTGCAGCCATGAAATTAAAAGACGCTTGCTCCTTGGGAGGAAAGCCATGGCAAGCCTAGATAGCATATTAAAAAGCAGAGACATCACCTTGCCGACAAAGATCCGCATAGTCAAAGCTATGGTTTTTCCAGTAGTAATGTATGGCTGTGAGAGCTGGACCATAAAGAAGGCTGAGCGCCGAAGAATTGATGCCTTTGAACTGTGGTGCTGGAGAAGACTCTTAAGTGTCCCCTGGACTGCTAGGAGGTCAAACCAGTCAATCTTAAAGGAAATCAACCCTGATTGCTCATTGGAAGGATCGATAATGAAGCTCAAGCTCAGATATTTTGGCCACCTAATGCGAAGAGAGATCTCTTTGGAGAAGACCCTGATGCTGGGAAAGATTGAAGGCAAAAGGAGAAGAGGACGGCAGAGGATGAGATGGTTAGATAGCATCACTGAAGCAATGAGCATGAAACTGAGCAAACTCAGGGAGGCAGTGAAGGACAGGAAGGCCTGGCGCAATATGGTTCATGGGGTCACGAAGAGTCGGACACGACTTAATGACTGAACAACAAATGCAAATGTTATTTAGATGATGAACGAATCATAAGCTCATCAAGATAATATGTTCAAATTGCTCTAAAAAGAGGTGCAGATTTTAAGGGGAAGAACTTTTTTTTTTCCTGAAAAGTTCCAACTCAGAAAAGTTTTTCTATAACCAAAACTCAAAACTAACATGAACAGACACCCATACAGAATTATTTAATAGCCACATTAGAGACAGAGTGGGAGAGTATATGACAATTCCACCATTATTGATCAACTACCATGCCTTGTTACAGCCAACAAAGTTAATCTCATGCAGGCTACACAATCAAGAATAATTTCCAAAGAACAACGACTGTCTCTTTGCAAGTGACAAAGTAAAACCATGAAATCACTTCGTGACCCAACATTTTGGGAGATGGATCCAACATGGCAATAGACTGACAGCTCTGTAAAGGGCTCTTGAACTTTTACTCATTTTAGTGATTTTCTTTAGTGTTACTCAAGTAGTTTGAGTAATTAGTTTGCTATCCTAACTTCAAATAGTAATCAAGGGTGCAAAATTATAAGGCAGGGATGAAAAAGAATTTGAAAAGAAAGATTAAAAGGAGGCACAAAGCAGAGATCCAGCCAAGAGGAAACCTGAAACAAGGCAAAGCTGCAATGCCTTTTAGGCAATGAAAGATAAAGGACCTGCTCCAGCTGAAGGACACAGCATGTCAGTCTCTTTTTCCTTCTCCTTCTCCCCTTGTAACCCCTGTTGACAATTCTTACTCCTCTTTGGACTGGGGAGTGGATGATTGCCCTCTCTCTGAAAATGAGGCTCTACTCAGAGATAGAGGGGAGGATGGTGTTTATGTCAGGAAGAATTTAGCTGGAGACCTGGATCTGGTTGCTAAAAATTGCCCCTTAACAGCTGAAGGAGTTATTGCTATGTTCGATCAGCTTCTGGATGCTCACCAAAAAAGAGACGAATTAAAGACTTTAATAGAAAAGCACATCCCCAGATCAGTTAAGAAAACAAAGAGCAACTCACACATTCCAAAACTTATCTCTAACCCACGGACAGGACAGCCTGTACAAACATTTCCAGGTAAAGAAGATATTGGGGAGCAACTAATCTTGCAGAGACACAGGATCTTGCTTCACATTGCTGATACACCTTTGAATAAGGGCAGATGGCATACTAGACGGGTAATATTAAACTCCCTTTCTAAAATTCCTCGATGTAGGGCATGCTCTAATGAACTTACAAAGGTCTCCTGGCTTCCTAGCAGGCATGGATTTCAAAGGATAATGTTAACTTTTAGCAGCTTACTCTTCCATCAGTGCTTTTCAAGCTTAAGACCTATTTAAGGAAATTCCATATTCTGCCAATACATGTTTTTTACAATAGCTGAATCTAGCCTTTGCTAATTTCTGGGAGGAAAGCCAAGCCAGTGAAGGAAGATGGTACAAGTTTTAGAGCATCTAATCACAGCTGTCCACTGTCTGTAAAAGGGAGAACTCCTTTATTGCCAAGGTCCGAACAGGAAAAACAGAAAGAAAGAGATGCCCCAGATCTAATTAAAGGAAAGACACAGCTTTTAGATGATTTTTTGGAAGATGAGGAAAATTTAACTCAACGGTTTGCACTCTCCCCCCAGAGGAACAACAACTGATCTTAAGCAAGCTTGAAACTGTTAAATCTATCCTGCAGTCAGCCATCGCTGCCACTGAGACTCCTAACACCTTACTTCCTTCTAGTTGCTCCTCTGTGGAAATGCTGATAAGTCCAGCCTCTGAGAGCACAAAATCCCCAACAAATCAAAAAAGAAGGTGTGCCAGTCCAAAGCAAAACTATAACAAGAAAAGGACATCCAACAGGTCAATGTAGCACAATCTTCACATAACTATTTGGAAGATCAGTCTTTAGCTGATGAACTAATACTACTGTCTCCTGAGTATCAGTCTGAGCAATGTCCAGAAATGCTTCCACCAGCTGACACCACTTGGTGATTTTAATGCCAAATTAGGCCAATCTCTTCATGAGATTATTAGCTTGATACAGTGGACTTCCAAATGAATGTTTGGATAATCACCCACTGTGGTTTTCAAGAGATAACAAATGTAGTACTGCTGGTTTATACTTGGTATAGTTGATTTTTAAATGTAACCTTCAAATGTTGGGAGGTAAGGATAATAATTATGTATATTCATACATCTTTCCTTCAGCCCAGTCAAGCAGTGTCCTAGATCTTATTTGTGTATCAAGAGATCCTTTTCAGAGGTCACTGTCTATCCAAGAGGAGAAAGTGATCATCAGCCAGTGTGTGTGAAAATCTCGGCTCGTTCAGATTTAAGATCGTATAACGTGGTTGATAGGTGGGTTGCTATTAACTCAGAGGTGAGTAAAAAAAAAAAAAGTTAGTATGGTCCAAAGTAGATACCAAGGCTAATTGAATAGCCTCAAATCAGAGAATGCTGTCAGCTGGGCCTTAATAATCCAGTCACCCACGCCTGACTGGGTCTCCAATGCATTCACCAATTTGTGCCATACGTTAAAGAAACACCTAGTAACTGAACTCTCCTCCAAAAGTCTCCCTATAGGTAAATCTCCTTGGTTTGACAAGGAATGCCATTTAATGAGAAAGAAATTAAAGGCAGCTTTGAGACTTGCACAAAGCCATCTCTCTGGACACATACAAGCTAAGATGCTGTCGCTAAGAAGCAAATATAAGAAACTCATTAAATCAAGGGGGGAAAAAAAGCTATGCTTCCTCAATTTGGTCTGGACTTGGGGAGGACTTTCTACCAGTTGAGCTATTCAAAAAATATCCCAATTGGTGGGGCTCTCTATTGGCAGGTTTATTTACACATATAAATGATACCTGCCATATCCCAGCTGGGTGGAAGTTGGCCATAGTGGTTCCTATATACAAAAAAGGAAATAAAAAGGACCCTATCAATTACAGGCCCATTAGACTAATAGGCCTTGTGGCTAAAATATATGCTAGGTTCCTTCTGAGTAGAACTGAGAGTTGGGTAGATGAAAAGCGTATTCTTACGGAAGAACAACTTGGCTTTAGACAGAGACGATCCAGTATTGATAACTGCTTTGTTTTGAACCATCTAGTTACAAAATATATCAGTAAGGGGAAACAACTGTTTGCTGCCTTTATAGATCTTAGTGCAGCATTTGACACAGTAAATTGAGAAATATTATGGAGGAAATTCACTGTCCTCAAATTGGAACCCAGACTGCTGGCGCTGATCAAAGCCCTTTATACAAGCACTAGTCTGAGAGGGTGGTTTGGGATTCATGGAGCCATGACAAGGAGGATGGATACCTGTAAAGGGGCAAGACAAGGATGCATATTTGCACCACTGTTATTTAGCCTATATATTAATGACTTACCAGGACTAATGAAGGACCCTGAAGGACATGTGCCTAAGGTGATAAATACATATGGTAACACCTTGCTATATGCTGACGATATGATTTTACAATCATCTTCGCAAGTTGGGTTGCATAGATGGTTAAGAAGACCTGGCTCCTAGTGTCATAATTCTGTAATGGTTAATCAATGAACGTCAACAATTATGTTCTTTGGAAAACGATATCATAACCATAAATGTGTTGGAAAATATGGGGTTTCAACCAAGCCTCTCTCCTACAAGCACTGGCTTGGCTGCGGCCCAGCTTTGCTGCTTTGTGTGGGAGGGACTTGGAGCCCATCTTTTTTCCAGTTTCTGTCATTCTCTTCTCCTCATGGCTGTCCACGAGGTAGGAATGAATCCTCTCTCCTCCTCAGGGTTTTTGTATTAACATTTCCTAACCCCAACATTGCGTTACAGGCACAGCGTATCAGCCCAGGAGGTGTCTTTGTTCTTAAAGCCAAGAAACTGGTTGCATATTTTAAAAAAGGCTCAGTTCAGATTTTTTCCCCCTCCTTTTAACAATGGAGAGGGAGGAGGGGCTCCCCCCCCCCCCCATCCCAGAGCTGAATGAAGACAATTTTTCAGCTTGGCTATACAGACTAAGGCTACGATTGGACTTCGGGACAGCTGAGGTTGTTCAGATTCCCCTCAGACACAACTAGGGGATTCTGAGGAAGCCAGGAGATTATGGGAACAGAAGAACAAAGGGGCCATAATTTTAATTTCTAGTTCACTACCTGATCACAGACTGGCAGAAAGAAAAGATCTTCCCACTGCCAAAGAAATTATTGAGAACCTTATATTTAGAAAATGATGATCAGAAGATTATTTCGGTACTGAGGGAACTGATTGCATCTAGTTTTTTAGAAGATGAGGATATTAATGAATCAACCTGGAAAGCAACTCTGAACAAACGATGTTTTCCGTTTCGCTTTAAGATTGACGTCTTCACCTCTAGTTTTGCTCAGAGAAAACATTTTCAGCAGGTAAGGAAAAGCTTTGAATTTATTCCTGGATTTTCTATTCTAGCTCTATCTTTGTCTTTTTATGTGTTTGTTCTTTTCGGGAGAGTAACTTTTTCTGATTTCTTTTTTTATGATTCTTCCCAAATCTACCGATTCAAACTGTACTTCGTGAACGAACTCTCCGAGCTGCTCTGAGGAACAGGCAGTTTTTACTTGGCTTCAGATTCACTTCCTCTCACTGTGTCTCTCGCACAGTAATAGAGTCCGGTGTCCTCTGGCTTGAGGTTGTTCATTTGCAGATACAGCTGGCTTTTGGCATTGTCCCTGGAGATGGTGAAGCGCCCCTTGACTTTGTCTGAGTAGTAAATAGTGCTGGAACTGGGGTTGATGAATGCCACCCATTCCAGTCCTTTCCCTGGATATTGTCTCACCCAGTTCATGCTATAGCTGCTGAAGGTGAATCCGGACCCTTGGCAGGAGAGGCGGAGGGAGCCTCCAGGTCTTCTCACATCCCCTCCAGACTCCACCAGCTGGACCTCTGACTGGACACCTAGAAAGAAATGTTGTTTAATAAGATATCTGCAGGTAAACACACAGAAAAAAGGGATAACAATCTTTTTGGAGGGGAAAAATAATACCTCTGAGGACTGCTGCTAACAGTATGAGGTTTATCCAGGGTGTCATTTTTGCTCACTCTAAGGATCGAAGGAGTCTTACTGATGTGAAAACATTCAGACAAGCACTCAAACTCTGTGTTGTTGGGTGTAGAAAGAGAGCAGGTGATATGGCTCCTTTGAACAGGAAGCTGTCACTGAATTTGCATAGTCTTCAGGATAAAAGAGCCACACAGTGCTTTGACCTTCTAGAGTTCCTTCATCCTACAATTTAGACATAGTTTTCCAATGGTGAACACATCCCAATGCCAGGCAAGGCACAATTTTTATTTTCTTAAGAAATAAGTGAAGCAGCAAGTTTATTTTATAGGAGGTAAAGCCATGTCTCGTAATGATAATGGTCATACGGTTCATTTGAGCACCAAACTGCTGTTCAGTTCCCATAGTCTTCTGCATCAAAATGCCAGTGTCTTCTCTCACCTTCTAGAAATTTTTAACCCTATCTTACGGACATGATATTTGGATGATGAACCAGTCGTAAGCCCATCAAATTGTTATACGAAGAGGTGCAGATTTTCAAGGGTGAAGATTTTTTTTAAAAAAACTTCAACTCTGAAAAATGTATCTAGAATGAAAACTCAAAAGTAACATGCAGAAACACCCATATAAAATTATTTTAATAGTCACAATAGAGTCTGAGTGGGAGGACATATGGTAGTTCACCCGTTTTGATAAACTACTTTCCCATAAGTATTTATTGTTAAGGAAACCAGAGTTAATCTGATGCAGGCTAGGCAATGAAGAATGCTGTCCAAAAGACAAAGCTTGAATTGAAAAAGCTAGACACATAATAAACCCAATAAATCACTTTACAACCAAGCGCATTGAGTTGTAGAGTTCCTTCAACCTACCTTTCATGATTCTCAAAAAGCCCCAACACCAGTCAAGGCAAATTTTCTTAATCCTTAAGAAGAATGTGAAGCAGCAAATTTATTCTGGAGGTCCCTCTGTATCAGGGAATTTACCATCTTTGGTTCTGGAGAGGGTTGTACTGCCCCAGACAGGCCCGATGCATAATCTGGGTGTCCTCCTGGACTCACGACTCTGGCTCAAGGATCAGGTGGCAGATGTGGCCGGGAGGTCCTTCTCCCACCTTCATGTTGTGCACCAGTTATGCCCCTTCTGGGATCGGGAGGCTCTCCATTCAATCACTCATCCCTTAACATCTCTTGGTTAGACTATTACAATGTGTTCCCTTGAAGAGTATCCAGAAGCTACAGCTGGTTCAAAATGTGGCTGTGCGAATAATCTTGGGTCCCCCTAGGATGCCTCATATAACACCTTTCCTGGGGGATCTGCATTGGGTGCCAGTTTGCTTCTGAGTCCAATTCAAGGTGTTGGTTACCACCTTTCAAGCACTACATGCCATCGGTCCAGGTAACAAGAGGAACCTTCTCACCCCCATTACATCAACCCGTCCTGCCCGGTCAGGCAGAGGGGGCATTTTGTGGACCCTGTCAGCAAGAGAATGTCGGCTGATGGGGCCCAGGAGGAGAGCCTTCTCTGTGGTTGCCCCCTGCCCTTTGGAATATTCTCCCCACAGAGCTATACTCCCTGTTTTCGGGAAGGACTAAAGACCTTGCTCTACAAGCTTGCATGAGGTGATAAGAGTTTTCATCAATCCTAGGGGGTGGCTGGCGCCCAGATGTCACTCCTGAGTTATATTCCAACTCCATCATTCTTGGAATTTATTTATTATTTTAAAGATCATTTTGCTATTGCATTTTAATTGAATTTATTCACTTTGTAAAGCACACAGAGTCTCTTGTATACCATTTGAGCAGGAAACTGATCCTGAATTTACAAAGCTTTCAGGATCAAAGTGCTCCTCTGTGCTTTGACCTTGTAGATTTCCTTGAGTGTTGGAATAAAATGCTTGCTTATCAGAAACTTGATTCAGGCTTCTGCAGTGTGGCCAGGCCAGTGGCCAGCACACGAACCAGAAACCTAGGATGAGGGAAGGTACCAGATAATAAAAGCACCTAAAAGCACGATAAGGCGATCACTGCTTGAGAAATACCTGATGCTACGTAAGCAAGTAGGGAAACGTATAACCATGACAGGCTATACAGGAAACATAGAATAAACCAATAGTGTTGCTTAAAGCTGTTGCATGACTATAAAAGGCTATATGCCCCCACAACCTGCCCCCACAACCTGCTTCCTGACTTGTAATACCCAATAAAAGAGTAGTTCAGAACACGCTCTGGGCTCACTCACCTCGAGGAAAACCTGCGTGTTTGTCTTCACTCTCGCCTGTCGAGACCCCATGAGTGGCCCACCCTGATGCGGACAGCAAAACCGCATTGTGGTGACCCCGACGTGATCGCGTGATTTCACGAGGTGCGTCTCGGACCGTCCTTACTTATTCGCTCGAGGGGAGCTGTGCACTCGTCCCGTCTGAAACACGGCTGGATATTCGTAAGTATGGGCGGAAAATTCTCTCAACAACAGACAGCGCATCTGAAGGAATTGAGGGAATTAACCGAATCTTCCTCTAAAATTTCTTCAAACGGAGGCAAAACCCTCCCCCGTTTGAAAAACAAAGAATTAATTGGCCTTTTGTCTTACATTTGGCAACAATGTCCATCATACCCTGAAAAAGGGTCACTGAAAATATCCACATGGACAAAATTGGGGGAATACTTCCACGCGGCCCCTAGGGCCCCGGTCCAAATTCTGACCTCATGGCGTGTGGTCATGGAATGCTTAATGATTCACCATAAATTCGACAACCAAATGCCGGCAGAACCCATACCACCCCCGTATGATTCTGTTAAAAATTCTCTGGCCACTTTACTTCCCATGTCAGCAGGTTCTGGGTGCCTTGATCCAGCCAATGGTCCCACGGCTCCCATGGCTCCAAGTCCCCCCCTTACTATAAAACCTCAAAGGGGGGGTCACATAATCAGAGCTATGCAGACTGCTCAGCAGTCAGGTCAACTCTCTGCTGAGGATCTTGAAGCGTGTGCAATGTTTCCGGTGACCTGGGTGGTGCCCGCCGGAGCTGCTGCGGGCGCTCCCGGCCAGCCGGTGCATACGCACATAGATTACAAACAAATCAAAGAGATTAAAAGTGCTGTTAGAGATTATGGCCTGCAGTCGCGTTATGTTATGGGCTTGCTTACTTCGCTTTCTATTGCTGCTGTGGAAATGCTGCTTGCAGATTGGCAGTCGCTTTTTGGCATGATTTTAACCCCTGCTTAATATGTAATTTGGAATTCGGAGTACGGCAAACAGGCTGCCGTTGCCATAAATGCTGGACTCCCTCAAAATGTTACTGCTGACGATGTCCTGGGGACTGGCACCATCAGCACTATTGCACAACAGCAAAACTCCGATAGAGCTGCTTTTCCTATTATTAAAAATTGTGCCTTAGCAGCCTTACGAAAGGTTGCTGACAATCAGGGCAAACCTTTGCAAACCTTTTCTAAAATAATTCAATCGCCTACAGAAGACTATTCTTCCTTTATTAGTCGCCTTCAAGTTGCATTAGAATGCCAAATTGACAACGTAGATGCTAGAGGTGAACTGTGTATGAAATTGGCTTATGAAAACGCTAATTCGGACTGTCAAAAGGTGCTCCAGCCCATAGCTAACAAACCTGGCATCACCCTGGCTGATTTTCTCCAAGCATGTCGTATTGTCGGAACCACCAGCCACAAAATGGCTGCGCTGGCCTCCGCCATTACCACAACCTTGCTTCCGCCTTCTTCTTCCTCCCTCGCGCCACAAGACGCACTTCCTGTGTCACGCCCTGCCGGACCCAAATTATTTCCTCCATTTATCAAGCCTACTTATCCCCCTCTATCGAACCAACTCTTCTATCTTTGTTTCTGTCCTTACAACACCTCATTTCTCAAAGGACTCATTCTTTCCATGTTGCACACATTCGTAGCCACCAACCGTTCCCTGGTATCCTCCAGGAAGGAAATAGCGTGGCCGACGCTGCGGCTGCGGCTGCATCCTCCTCCCCACTCATTTTTGCCTTTTCCTCTCCCACTCCGTGGGAAAGTCATTCCTATTTCCACCAGAATAAAAAGGCGCTCATTAAGCAGTTCAAAATTTCTGCTACAGAGGCCACTGCAATTTTACAGCAATGCCCCACCTGTAGCAAACAAGCGCACTCTGTGCCCATGGGAGTTAACCCCAGGGGGACAGAGTGCAACCAAATTTGGCAAATGGATGTTACCCAATATGCTTCTTTTTCCCCATGGAAGTACTTACACGTTTCCATTGACACTTATTCGGGGTTCATCATGGCCACCCCTCAAAGGGGCGAAGCCTCTAAACACATTATTAATCATTGTATTCGAACCTTTGCAACGCTGGGACGCCCAAAAGAACTTAAAACAGACAATGGGCCTGGCTATACAGGCAGTGCTTTTGCCGCCTTTTGCCAGAAATGGGGAATCACACACAAATTCGGCATACCATACAACAGCAAAGGTCAAGCCATAATTGAAAGAGCAAATCAGACCTTAAAACATGCTCTTGACAGATATATAGAAACAAAGGGGAAAGGGCCCCCTAGCCTCCCAGCGGTGCAAGACATTCTCAACCTTTGCCTCTATACTCTTAACTTTCTCAACTTGACCGGACTACCTGCCACTTCTGCTGCTTGTCATCACTTTGCCTCACAACCTGCCGCTGACCACCAACGACCACTTGTCTACTATCGTTGCCTGCGAGACCCCGCCTGGAGAGGGCCTGCGCAACTCATCACCTGGGGTCGAGGTTACGCGGCCATTCAGCTTCCCGATAAGGTTCTGTGGGTCCCTAGTCGCTGCGTCCGTCCTTGTCATCTCCCGCTTTCGCCGGACGCCCAAGACGCCCCTCCTCCTCCCCACATAAGAGGCCTTACTGGTGTCACTCCGGAAGCTGACCCTCAACGTACGGCCGAGGAAGAGGACAGCAGGGACAACAGAAGGTAGACCAAGGGAAGGGCCTCAGTCAAAATGTCACATCTGCCTCAATTGGGAAGAATACTGTGGTTCCCGGTTGCCCTTCAGCTACTGAGCGTTGCCCTCTGCGCACCTAACTATGCGCAGCACAATCCCCATCAACCCCAGAACCTAACGTGGGCGGTATTGGACGCACACGCAGACATCCTGAACTCCACTTCATCTATGGCGGTGCCGGGGTCCTGGTTTCCTGACCTGTACTTTGACTTTGGTGTGATGATGGACACCACCACTTCTCCCAACAGACCGGGTATGGTTAGCCACAGATGGATCAAGAGATGGCCCCTTTATGTCTGCCCCGGCCATGTAAGGGCAACAACATACCGGAAGAAGTGTGGTGGGGAAAACGATTACTTTTGTGCGGACTGGAGCTGCGTCTCCACGGGAGAAATAACATGGAACCCTCCTTTCAGAGGTGATTTTATTACGCTCAGACGGACTGGTGAGAACGTACGATGTGAGCAAAACCAATTTGGAACATATGTTAATTGTAATCCGGTTAAAATCTCTTTCACTGCTGAGGGAAAACGACACACGGGGTGGCAGTCAGGGGTCACTTGGGGAGGCCGAGTTCATGATAAAACCGGGGAGCCAGGGAATATTTTTACTATACGCCTAACACAAACCCCCATAGAACCCCCGGTACCGGTGGGCCCCAAGACAATACCAGCCAACCGCAGGGAGCCACCCCCACAACCCACCCCCACTCCCGGGAAAAGTTCGCCTACTTCCATCGGTTATTCTTTTTCCCCTTCACAGAGCCGCCCTGGGAACCCTCTTTGGGACATCGTCACAGCCACCTATCACATGGTCAATGACACCAATCCCAACCTTACTACAGCCTGCTGGTTTTGCTACGATGTTCGACCCCCATATTATGAGGCTGTAGGGCTTGTTTCTCCATACAACACTTCCTCGAATGACAAGGCATGCAGATGGAAACATGGCTCACAAACATTGCAGTCAATCTCAGGCAAGGGAACCTGCCTTGGACAGGTTCCCACACAGTATGAACAATACTGCAACACAACACATAGTGAGGTTGATACAACACTCTTTTATATACCACCCACAGATGGATGGTGGGCTTGCTCTACAGGCCTCATGGCCTGTGCCCACGGTCATGTAATAAGCACCAAAGGTTTTTGCATCCTTGTCCAGGTCATGCCACGCATATACTACCACACAGAAGAAGAAGTTTACAACATTCACTCAGGGTCAGAACTCACAAGACACAAGCGTGAACCCATTTCCACCCTCACAGTAGCTCTCTTGGTAGGACTTGGCCTAACAGGAGCAGGAACTGGGATAGCATCCTTGGAAATCAGTATGTCCAATACCACCACCTTAGGGCAGCCATCGATGAAGACTTAGAGAGAATAGAAACTTCGATCTCTCACTTACAAAAATCCCTAACCTCCCTCTCAGAAATGGTCTTGCAGAACAGAAGAGGCCTTGATTTACTTTTTCTAAAAGAGGGGGGGTTATGTGTGGCTTTAAGAGAAGAATGTTGCTTCTATGCAGATCACTCTGGCATAGTGCAGGACTCCATGACCAAACTCAGGGAGGGCCTGGATAAACGTAAAAAGGAGAGGGAGGGTCAGCAAGGATGGTCTCAATCCTGGTTCAACTTTTCCCCATGGTTGACCACCCTGATAGGTACCATAGCAGGACCACTGATATTGCTACTCCTTGCATGTACATTTGGCCCCTGCATTCTATCTCGCCTAACAAAATTTGTGGAAACTAAAATAGGTGCCTTGGAAAATATGGTACTGGAACGCCACCATTACCAACCAATACGGTCTGGAGAAAATATGGAAAAAGCATCCCTCCGCATATCAGACTCTGACGAAGAGTTGGAATCCACCAGTTTTACTTTTAAAACAAAAACGGAGGAGATGTTGGAATAAAATGCTTGCTTATCAGAAACTTGATTCAGGCTTCTGCAGTGTGGCCAGGCCAGTGGCCAGCACACGAACCAGAAACCTAGGATGAGGGAAGGTACCAGATAATAAAAGCACCTAAAAGCACGATAAGGCGATCACTGCTTGAGAAATACCTGATGCTACGTAAGCAAGTAGGGAAACGTATAACCATGACAGGCTATACAGGAAACATAGAATAAACCAATAGTGTTGCTTAAAGCTGTTGCATGACTATAAAAGGCTATATGCCCCCACAACCTGCCCCCACAACCTGCTTCCTGACTTGTAATACCCAATAAAAGAGTAGTTCAGAACACGCTCTGGGCTCACTCACCTCGAGGAAAACCTGCGTGTTTGTCTTCACTCTCGCCTGTCGAGACCCCATGAGTGGCCCACCCTGATGCGGACAGCAAAACCGCACTTGAGCCTATTTTACAGAAACAATATTTCAATGGTAGACAAATCATAAGCCCATCAAGATAGCATGTTCAAATTGCTCTAAAAAGAGGGGCAGATTTTCTGGGGAGGAACTTTTTTTTTTAGAAAAAGCTCCACCTCAAAGAAGTCTTTCTACAATCAAAACTTGAAACTAACATTCAGAGGCACCCATACAGAATTATTTATTAGCCACATTAGAGACAGAGTGGAACAGCATACAACAGTTCACCCATTATTAAGCTACCATGGTTTGTTAAAGGAAAAAAAGTTAATCTGATGCAGGGTACACAATGAAGAATTATTTCCAAAGAACAAAGAATGTCTCTTTGCAAGTCTCAAACTAAAACCAAGAAATCGTTTTATGACCAAACATTTTCTCTGAAAAAGTTGAATAGGTCACCTTGTGGTCTCCTAAAAATTCAGTTAGCTTTATGGTCATAAAAAGAGGACTATAGTGAACTCAGCCTTGGTTTTGTGGAGAGAAGACTAGTTTCTTGAGGAGCAGAACTGACATGGGACAATCTCTATGAATTTTCAAGCCACCAACCAAGAGAATAATCAGCCTCAGGACTGAAACCCCAATAGAAACCTTGGTTTCCTTTTCCTGCCCCTCCCCCCATGGCTCATGGGGTTCTGTGGGACAAAACTGCCCCCCTGGTGTGCCAGATGAGCCAAAGCAGGCCTGGTTCTCCAGGGAGAAGCTTGTATTACAAGAGAGGAAGTGAGTCTGCGAAGACATGACTCAGCTCCAGAAGATCAGAGCAGGTGTAGTCAGAAAGCCAAGTTGGTCTTTGGTTTCCTCATTAGAAATAGTCTTGGAAAGGTGACTGGTCTGGAGGATGTATTGAGGGCAAAGTTCTCATTTTCATCCTTTTAAGGCCTTATAGTGTGAAGGAGATCAGGACTCCCTTGGGAGAATTGGGCAACACTGTTCTGTTCTTGCTTCATTCTAGGTTTCCTCATAGTTAACAAGGATGGCAGCTATTTTGATTTTAAAGATTCCCTCTCATGTTTCCTCTTTGTTATTTTGCAGTGAGAATAATCATTACTGTATCACCTCTCCTTTTTTTTCACTGCATGACTGTGATTTTCAGGAGCGTGAGATGTAATATGAAACTACTCTCTTCTTTTATTTAATGTGTTGTTTAATTTATTGTTTTAAAAAAATATCCACTTCTCCCAGATAAATCTCTCTCTCCATCCTCTGGGGATCCTGTTTGCCATGAGGACTCCTACTTGTTTGTCTCATTTCCTACCTCCCAAAAGCTTCAGCTTCATTATAGCACACAAACCTGAAAACAAATCAACAAAATCCACCATCCCTCCAAATGCAAAAATCTGGGTATTTGAGGGAAGGAAAATTGTTCACTGAGAGAAAAAGAGAAACCCACATTGTCTCTTCCTATCCCTTTGCATAATTTCCTTTGTGAATAGAAGCAGAACTCGAAGCAGAAAGAAGACAAACAATGATTGTCTAAGCATTTAACTCTGTTCATGGAATCTGGCCTCTTTCTTCTTTCAAAACCCATATTCCCTCTGTAGTCCTTCCCACTGTCCTCACTCGATCCATGACGTGCTACAACCAATCCAGTTCCTTCTTGCTCTTCCCCACCACTTGTATCTTCTCATTTGCACAACTGTACTCCTCTCCCCCCCCCCCCCCATCCCCATAGCCTTGACTTGCCTTCAAACAACATATTTGCTTTTCAGGGCCAACGAGTCCAACTCACCACCTGAAAGGTACCCAGGGGAGAATTTCCGTATACTATCTGTGAAATGGACAAATTCAAATTGTGGATGAATCAACCAGGATAGCTGCTGTGAACAAAGGAGATATTTTGCTTCTCTTTTTAAATTTCAGGTCTTTGTGTGTTCTTTTCCGGAGAGTAAATTTTTCCAATTTTTTTGTACGATTCTTCACAATTTCAGTGTACCAGTTGAAGCTGTGGTTCATGGATGAACTCGCAGAGCTGCTCTGAGGAACAGGCAGTTTTTGCTTGGCTTCAGATTCACTTCCTCTCACGGTGGATCTCGCACAGTAATAGAGTCCCGTGTCCTCCAGCTTGAGGTTGTTCATTTGCAGATACAGCTGGCTTTTGGCATTGTCCCTGGAGATGGTGAAGCGTCCCTTGACTTTGTCTGAGTAGCCAATACTGTTGGAATCAGGCCATATGTATGCCACCCATTCCAGTCCTTTCCCTGGATACTGTCTCACCCAGTCCATGCTATAGCTGCTGAAGCTGAATCCAGAACCTTGGCAGGAAAGACGGAGGGAGCCTCCAGGTCTTCTCACATCCCCTCCAGACTCCACCAACCGGACCTCTGACTGGACACCTATAAAGAAATGTTCTTTAATAAGACCTTCTGCAGGTAAACTCAAAAAGGGTGATAAAAAACGTCTTTTAGGATGGGAAGAATAATACCTCTGAGGACTACTAATAACAATATGACGTTTATCCAGGGTGTCATTTTTGCTCAATCTAAGGTTCAGAGTGTCTTATTGATGGGAAAACATTCACTCAAACTTTGTGTTGTTGGGCATAGCAGGAGAGGAGGATGATATGGATTCTTTGAGCAGGAAGCTGTCACTGAATTTGCATAGCCTTCAATATAAAAGACCCTTGCACTGCTTTGATCTTCTAGAGTTCCTTCATGCTACAGTTTAGACAAGGTTTTCCAATGCTGAACAAGTCCAGACACCAATCAAGGCACAGATTTTTAATCTTTAAGAAATAAGTAACGTGACACATTTATTTTATAGAACGTAAAAACATGTCTTGCAATGGTGAATTTGAACAGGAAACTGCTGTTGAATTCACATAGTCTTCTGCATCAAAATGCTAGTCCCTGCTCTGACCTGCAAGGAGTTCTTCAGCCTATGTTACACATGTTATATTTGATGATGAATCTGTCCTAAGCCCATCAAATTGTTATACAAAGAGGTGCAGATTTTCAAGGGCGAAGATTTTTCTTTGAAAAACTTCAACTCTGAAAATTTTTTGTAGAATCCAAGCTCAAAAGCAACCTGCAGGAACACCCATATGAAATTATTTTAATAGCCACCATAGAAGCAGAGTAGGGGTGGGGTGGGGTGGATATGAAAGTCCACTCATTGTGATAAGCTACGTTCCCTTAACCATTGTTTGTTAAAGAAACTAGAGTTAATTTGATGCAGGCTAAGCAACCAAGAATGCTTTCCAAAGGACAAAGACTGAATCTTTGCAAGTCAGAAAGAAAACCCAAGAAATTACTTTATGACCAAACACATGGTGCTTTGACCATCTAGAGTTCCTTCAACCTATATTTTAGACATTAGTTGAGGCAGATTTTTTTTAATCCTGAAGGTGTATGCGAAGCACTAATTTTCTTTTGGAGGTTGCTCTGTATCCGGGAATTTATCATCTGCTTTTGGACGGGGTTGCACTGCCCCAGACAGAGCCAGTCTGTATTCTGGGGGTCCTCCTGGACTCACGACTCCTGCTTGAGGAGCAGGTAGCAGTCATGGCCGGAGGGCCGTCACTCACCTTCGTGTGGTGTGCCAGTTATGCTCCTTTCTGAAGCGGGAGGCTCTCCATTCAGTCACTCATCCCTTGTCATCTCTCCATTAGACTCTTGCAATGCATTCCCTTGAAGAGTATCCAGGAGCTACAGGTTGGTCAAAATGCAGCTGCACGAATAATCTTGGGTCCCCCAGGATGGCTCATAAAACACCTTTGCTGTGGGAGCTGCATTGGGTGCCCGTTTGCTTCTGGGTCCACTTCATGGTGTTGGTTATCACCTTTCAAGGCCTACATGGCATGGCTCCAGGTTACATGAAGGACCATCACACCCCCATCACATCAACCCATCTCACTGTTCAGGCAGGGCATGTTGTGGATCCCACCAATGACAGAATGTCGGCTGGTAGGGCCCAAGAGGAGACCCTTCTATGCCATTGCCCCACCCTTTGGAATATTCTCCCTCCAGTGGTGCAGTGGGCCACTACCCTCCTGGTTTTCTGATAAGGATTTAAGACCTGTGTTACACACTCTGCTCCCAGGTTCGGCTTATGGTCACTCACTCACACACTCACAGCCTGTTGAGCACGCGGATCTTGTCAGCCCCCCTTGCTTTCTACCTGGGTTTTCCAGATCGGTGCGGCTGGAGCAGACAGACACACAGCCCTGGTCAACAGCGGGGAAATAATTAGGGATACACACAAATCACTTCCAACCGAACACTGAGGCACAAGAGGTTCTTCGTAATACACAGAGACCCAGTGAATTTAAAGTAACAGCAAAACTTTACTGGTTGCAAGGTACATTTGCTCTTTCTCACACACACACACACACACACGCTCTTCCACACTTACCCACGTCCTTCCCAACCAGGCTGCCAGGCACTAGCTAGAGGGAGGGAAGCCACCAAGTCTGGATCCAAAGGTGACTCAGATGACTCAGATGACTCAGAGTGGGCGGGCTTTGGGACCCCTTTTATCCCCAAAAGTTCTTGCTTTGTTGATTCACAAGTCTGGCAGTTGTTGATGGGATTGGGGTTTCCATGTGCTCAGGCCCAACTTCCTTTTTCTGGTTCAGGTCCTTGCTTCCTTCTTATTTACCTCCCTGAAGGGATCTCAGAGATAGGTTTCCTGGCTTTTGTCCTCTCTGCTTAGGTGCCTGCTTCATCTTTAGGTTAGGGCAGCTTCAGCCTAGTCTCACACCTGGCTCTACCAGCTTGCATGGGCCAATAGGAGTTTTTCTCAAACCTGGGGCTGGCTGGCACCCTGATGTCATCCCTGAGTTATTCTCCAACTCCATCATTCTAAAATTTATTTATTAAATGTAAGATTGTTTTTATATTGTATTTTAAATTACTTTATCCCCTTTGTAAACCTCCCAGAGACACTTTCTGATAAGATGGGCACGGAAAAATTTGATACATACATACATACACACATACCTACCTACTTAAACATTAAAAGACATACACCTAGTATTAGTGGAAAACTGCTCCTGAACTTACATAGCTTTGAGGATCAAAGTTCTACTCTGTGCTCTGTGCTTGTAGACTTCCTTGAGTCTATATTACACAAATAATATTTAGAGGATGAACAAATCACAAACTCATAAAGATCATACATTCAAATTGCTCTACAAACAGATTCAGATTTTCAAGGGAGGAAGTTTTTGAAGTTTCAGAAACTCTGAAAAGTGTTTCTATACTCAAAACTCAACACTAACATGCACAGACACCCATACAGAATTATTTATTAGCCAAATTAGAGACAAAGTGGGAGAGCATATGACAGTTCACCTATTATTTTAATTTACCATGGTTTGTTAAAGCCAACAAAGTTAATCTGATGCAGGCTACATAAGCAAGAATAATTTCCTAAGAACAAGGACTGTATGTTTCCCAGTCACTGTAACTTTCCCAGTAAAACCAAGAAACCACCTTATGACCAAACATTTTTCTGAAAAAGTTGAATAAGTCACCTTGTGGTCTCCAATAAATTCAGTTACCTTTCTTTTCAAGAGAGGAGGTCTACAGTGAACTCAGCCTTGGTTCTGTTAAGAGAACAGTAGCTTGTTAAGAAGCGGAACTGATATTGGACCGTCTCTATGAAATTACAAATTGAAACCCCAGTAGAAACCTTGGTTTCGTTTTCCTGCCCCTCCCCCCATGGCTCATGGGGTTCTGTGGGACAATACTGCCCCCTGGTGTGCAAGAGGAGCCAAAGCAGGCCTGGTTCTCCAGGGAGATGCTTACATTGCAAGAGAGGAAGTGAGTCTGGGAAGACGTGACTCAGCTCCAGAAGATCAGAGCAGCTGTAGTGAGAAAGCAAAGCTGCCCTTTGATTTCCTCATCTGAAATAGGCTTGGAAAGGTGACTGGTCTGGAGGGTTTGCAGAGGGCAAACTTCTTATTTTCATCCTTCTACTACAATCATCAGGCCTAGTAGTCCGAAAAGAGATCAGGACTACTTTAAGAGAATTGGGCAACACTCTTTCCCCCACCTCCCTTTAGCCTTGTCTTTCCCTCAAAGAACATATTTCCTTCTCAATGCCAACATGTACTGCTCACAACCTGAAAGGTACCCTGGGGAGATTTCTCCTATATTATCCATGAAATATATAGATTTCTCCTATATTATCCATGAAATCAACTGGGACAGCAGCTCTGAACAAAGGAGGTTTTCTGTCTGGATTTCAGATTGACTTCGTCTCCTCTAGTTCTGCTCACAGGAAATATTATCAGCAGATAAGCAAAACCTTTGAATTTATTCCTGGATTTTCTATTCTAACTCTATCTGTGATTTTTTATGTGTTTGTTCTGTTAAAGAGAGTAACTTTTTCTGATTTTTCTTTCTTTTGTAGGTGGGATTCTTCACAGTTTTGACATACCAGTTGAAACTGTGGCTCATGGATGACCCTGCAGAGCTGCTCTGAGGAATGGACAGTTTTTTCCAGGCTTCAGATTCACTTCTTCTCACTGTGTCTCTCATACAGTAATAGAGTCCTGTGTCCTCCAGCTTGAGGTTGTTCATTTGCAGATACAGCTGGCTTTTGGTATTGTCCCTGGAGATGGTGAAGCGTCCCTTGACTTTGTCTGAGTAGTAAATAGCACCGGAACTGGGGTTTATGCCTGCGACCCATTCCAGTCCTTTCCCTGGATACTGCCTCACCCAATGCATCCAGTAGCTGCTGAAGGTGTATCCGGAAGCTTGGCAGGAGAGATGGAGGGACTCTCCAGGTCTTCTCACGTCCCCTCCAGATTCCACCAACTGGACCTCTGACTGGACATCTAGAAAGAAAAGTTGTTTAATAAGACCTTCTGCAGGAAAACACACAAAAAATGGGGATAAAAATCCTCTTTTGGGAAGGGAAAAATAATACCTCTGAGGGCTACTAATAACAATATGAGGTTAATCCAGAGTGCCATTTTTGCTCAATGTAAGGATCAGAGGAGTCTTACTGATGGGAAAACATTCAGACAAGCACTCAAACTTTGTGTTGTTGGGTGTAGCAGGAGAGCAGGAAGATATGGCTCCTTTGAGCAGGAAGCTATCCCTGAATTTGCATAGCCTTCAGTATAAAAGACCCTTGCACTGCTTTGATCTTCTAGAGTTCCTTCACCCTCCATTTTAGACATGGTATCCAATGCTGAACAAATCCTGACACCAGACAAGGCACAATTTTTAAATCCTTAAAAATATGTAAAGCAACAGGTTTATTTTATAGTTGGTAAAACCATGTCCTGCAAGTTGAAGGTCATATGTCTCATTTGAGCAGGAAACTACTGTTGAATTCACACAGTCTTCTGCATTGAAATGCTAGTCCCTGCTCTGACCTTCTAGAGATTCTTGAGACAACGTTGTGCACATGACATTTAGATGATGAACCAGTCCTAAGCCCATCAAATTGGTATACAAAGAGGTGCAGATTTTCAAGGGTGAAGTTTTCTTTCAAAATCTTCAACTCTGAAAAATGTTTGTAGAATCCAAACTCAAAAGGAACATGCAGGAACACCCAAATTTTTTTTCATAGCCACAATAGAGACGGGGGGGGGGGGGATTTGACAGTTCACTCATTATGATAAGCTACTTTACCTTAGCCATTGTTTGTTAAAGAAACAAGTGTTAATCTGATGCAGGTTATGTAACCAAGAATGCTTTCCACAGACAAAGATTGAATCTTTGTGAGTCAGAACGAAAACCCAAGACATCACTTTACGACCAAGAACATGGTGCTTTGACCATCTAGAGCTCCTTCAACCTACATCTTAGACATCTTTTGTCATGCTCAACAAGCTCCAGTACCAGTCTAGACAGATTTTTTTTTAATCCTTAAGAAGTATGTGAAGCAGCAAGTTTATCTTGGAGTTCCCTCTGTATCCAGGATTTTACCATTTTTTGTTTTGGACGGGACTGCACTGTCCCAAACCGAGCCAGTGCACAATCTGGGGGTCCTCCTAGACTAATGACTCCTGCTCAAGGAGCAGGTGGCAGTTGGGGCCAGGAGATCCTTTGCCCACCTTTGTGTTGCATGTCAGTTATGCTCCTTCTTGGAGTGGGAGGCTCTTTGTTCAGGCACTCCTGCCCTGCTCATCTCTCAGTTAGACTTCTGCAATGCCCATATCATGAGACTTCCCTTGAAGAGTATCCAAAAGCTACAGTTGGTTTAAAATTTGGCTTCATGAACAACCTTGGGTGCCCCTAGAATGGCTCATATTACATGAGTTCATTGTTGGCAGTTTGCTTCCGGGTCCAATTCAAGTTGTTGATTATTACCTTTCAAGCACTACATGCCATGGGTCCAGGTTACATGAGGGACCGTCTCACCCCCATAACATAAACCTGTCCCAACTGTCAGGCGGAGGGGGCAGGTTGTGGGTGCCATCAGCAAGAGAATGTCAGCTGTTGAGGCCCAAGTGGAGAGACTTCTGTGCCGTTGCCCCCACCCTTTGGAATATTCTCCCCCATACGTGCGGTGGTCCCGTGCCCTCCCAGTTTTCTGGAAAGCACTTAAGACCTGGCTTCAGCAGCTTCCATGAGGCGATGAGAGTTTTCACGAATCCTGGTGGTGGCTGGTGCCCTGATGTCACTCCTGAGTTATTCACCAATTCATCATTCTTGGAATTCATTTATTATTTGCAAGATTGTTTTGATGCTGTTTTTTAATTGATTGCATTCCTTTGTAAACCACCCAGAGTCTCTTTTCAATGAGATGAGCACTGACCAAATTGATATGTATAAACAAAAAAACGAACATTAAACAACATTGACCTAATTCGAGCGGGAACCCGCTCCTGAATTTACACAGCTTTGGGGATCAAAGTCCTAGTCTGTGCTTTGAACTTGGAGATTGCTTGAGCCTTTGTTACATAAAAAATATTTAGGTCATAAACAAATCATAAACCCATCAAGGTAATATGTTCAAATCTCTTAAAGAGATTCAGATTTTGGAGGGAGGAAGGTTTTCTTTTTTCTTTTTGCAAAAGCTCCAAATCTGAAAAGTGTTTCTAGAATCAAAACTCAACACTAACATGCACAGACACCCATTCAGAATTTTTTATTAGCCACATTAGAGACAGAGTGGAACACCATATGACAGTTTACCCATTATTGGTAAGCTAAGATGGTTTGTTAAACCCAACAAAGTTAGGTGGCTGGTGTGGGTCTTCCGGGCTGTGTGGCCATGTTCTGGAAGTTTTGTTTCCTAACGTTTTGCCAGCACCTGTGACCGGCATCTTCAGAGTGCAGGAGCACAGACAGGAGCAGTTCTCTCTGTGCCCAGGGTGATGTGACCCTTTTTGTGGGTATTTATAGAGATCTGAGGGGGGGAAAGGGGGGATTGGGTGTGTGTGGGGGGGGGGGTTGGGTTACTGAGTGGCTGCTTGTTTTGGTGTCAAATATGTGTGTATCTTTCTGGGGATTAGGCAGGGTTTTTTCTTCTATTGAATTGTTAATGAGGGGCTGCTGGGGGTGATTAGCAAGTTCATTGTGTGAACTGTTCACATGTCCTGGTGGTTGAGCTGAGTTCAGGTGCTGAACAGGTGCTGGTGAAACGTTAGGAAACAAAACTTCCAGAACACGGCCACACAGCCCAGAAGACCCACACCAGCCATCGTATGCTGGCCGTGAAAGCCTTCGACAATACATCCAACAAAGTTAATTTGATTCAGACTACACAACCAAGAATTGTTTCCAAAGAACAAGGACTGTATCTTTGCAAGTCACAAAGTAAAACCAAGAAATCACTTTATCACCAAACACTTTCTTGAGAAAAGTTGAATAGGTCACCTTGTGGTCTCCTAAAAATTCATTTAGCTTTATGTTCAAGAAAGGAGGACTATAGCGAACTCAGCCTTGTTTTTGTGGAGAGAAAAGTAGCTTCTCCAGGAGTGGAACTGACAGGGGACCATCTCTATGGGTTTTCAAGCCACCAACCAACAGAATCATCAGCCTGAGAACTGAAATCCCATGAGAAAATCCTGGTTTTATTTTCCTGCCCCTCCCCCCATGGCTAATGGGATTCTATGGGAAAATACTGCCCCCTGGAGTGCATGATAAACCAAAGCAGGCCTGGTTCTCCAGGGAGATGCTTGTTTTGCAAGAGAGGAAGTGAGTCTTGGAAGATGTGACTCAGCTCCAGAAGATCAGAGCAGGTGTAGGAAAGCTGCTCTTTCATTTCCTCATCAGAAATAGGCTTGGAAAGGTAACTGGTCTGGACAGTTTGGAGAGGCACAATTCATATTTAATACTTCCAATAGAATAATCAGTCCTTCTGGTCTGAAGGAGATGATGACTTCTTTATGAGAATTGGGCAACACTCTTTCCCCCACCTCCCTTTAGCCTCGTCTTTCCCTCAAAGAACTTATTTGCTTTTCAATGCCGACGTGTCCTACTCACCACCTGAAAGGTACCCTGGGGAGAATTCTCCTATATTATCCGTGAAATGCACAAATCCAAAAGTGTGCAAGAGTCAACATGGATAGCAGCTCTGAACAAAGGAGGTTTTCTGTTTGGATTTCACATTGACTTCCTCTCCTCTAGTTCTGCTCAGAGAAAATCTTATCAGCAGATAACCAAAACGTTTGAAATTATTTCTGGATTTTCTATTCTAACCCTATCTGTGACTTTTTATGTTTTTGTTCTGTTCAGGAGAGTAACCTTTTGTGGTTTTTTGTTGTTGTTTTTAGGCATGATTCTTCACAATTTTGGCATAGCAGTTGAAGCTCTGGTTCATGGATGAACTCGCAGAGCTGCTCTGAGGAACGGGCAGTTTTTTCCAGGCTTCAGATTCACTTCTTCTCACTGTGTCTCTCGTGCAGTAATAGAGTCCGGTGTCCTCCAGCTTGAGGCTGTTCATTTGCAGATACAGCTGGCTTTTGGCATTGTCCCTGGAGATGGTGAAGCGTCCCTTGACCTTGTCTGAGTAGTAAATAGGGCTGGAACGGGGGTTTATGTATGCCACGCATTCCAGTCCTTTCCCCGGATACTGCCTCACCCAATGCATCCAGTAGCTGCTGAAGGTGAATCCGGAGCCAATGCTGCCTTCCAGTGTGAAAGATGAGAAGTAGCAACCTAAGATGGATTGTCCAGGACGTGCTTGTATTGCAAGAGGGACAGTGATTCTGGGAAGAAATGGTTGACGTCCAGGAGATTTAAGGACCTCTAGTGAAGAACCAAAGCTGTTCTTTAATTTCCTCACTAGAAACAGTCTTTAAAGAGTTACTATACTATACTAGATTTTTGGACAAGGAGGAAGAGCATTTTTCCTAAATAATTTCTCTGGCTTGAGGTGGCTCATTTGCAGATACAGCTGGCTTTTGGCATTGTCCCTGGAGATGGTGAAGCCTCCTTTCACTTTGAGTAGGTCATTTCACTGAAATCAGTATATACGCACACAACCCATTCTAGTCCCTTTCCCAGATATTGTCTCACCCAGTACATGTCACAGCTGCTGAAGGAGAATCCAGAGGCTTGGCAAGAAGATCGGAGAAGTCTCATTAATGGGAAAATATTCAGACAGCTACCAAAACTCAACCCCTTGTATCTTTTCATTTGCACAAGTGTATTATCAGGGACAGTCTCCTCTCATTCTCCCCCCTTTAGCCTTGTCTTTCCCTCAAAGAACATATTTGCTTTTCAAGGCCAACATGTCCTGCTCACTGTCTAAAAGGTGCCCTGGGGAGATTTCTCCTATATTATCCGTGAAATGGACAAATCCAAAAGTGTGGATGAGTCAACCTGGATAGCAGCTCTGAACACAGGAGGTTTTCTGTTTTTCTTTCAGATTAACTCCCTCTCCTCTACTTCTGCTCACAGGAAATATTTTCAGCAGATAAGGAAAAGCTCTGCATTAATTCCCAGACTCTGTCTTCCATCTCTGTCTTTTTAAGTGTTTCTGTTTTCTTTTCAGGAGAGTATCTTTTTTGTGATCTTTTTTGCATGATTCTTCACAATTTCAGTGTAGCAGTTGAAGAAGTTGAGTTCAGGGATGAACTCGCAGAGCTGGTCTGAGGAACGGGAAGTTTTTGCCTGGCTTCAGATTCACTTCCTCTCACTGTGTCTCTAGCACAGTAATAGAGTCCCGTGTCCTCCAGCTTGAGGTTGTTCATTTGCAGATACAGCTGGCTTTTGGCATTGTCCCTGGAGATGGTGAAGCGTCCCTTGACTTTGTCTGAGTAGTAAATAGCACCGGAACTGGGGTTTATGCCTGCGACCCATTCCAGTCCTTTCCCTGGATACTGCCTCACCCAATGCATCCAGTAGCTGCTGAAGGTGTATCCGGAAGCTTGGCAGGAGAGATGGAGGGACTCTCCAGGTCTTCTCACGTCCCCTCCAGATTCCACCAACTGGACCTCTGACTGGACATCTAGAAAGAAAAGTTGTTTAATAAGACCTTCTGCAGGAAAACACACAAAAAATGGGGATAAAAATCCTCTTTTGGGAAGGGAAAAAATAATACCTCTGAGGACTAGTGATAACAATATGAGGCTTATCCACAGTGTCATTTTTGCTTGCCCTAAAGATCAGAGGAGTCTTACTGATGGGAAAAAATTCAGAGAAGCACCCAGACTTTGTGTTGTTGGGCGTAACAGGGGAGCAGGATCATATGGCTCCTTTGAGCAGGAAGCTGTCACTGAATTTGCATAGCCCGCAGCATAAAAGAGCCATGAGATGCCCTGACTTTTTAAATTTCCTTCAACCTAAAGACATATAGACATATAGTTAAAATGCTGAACAACTCCCAACATCAGTCAAGGCACAATTTCTAAATCCTTAAGAAATGAGTGAAGCAGCAGGTTTATCTTATTGGAGGTAAAATCATGTCTTGCATCATTAGAGGTCATATGACTGATTTGAGCAGGAAACTGCTGGTGAATTCCTGTAGTTTTCTTTATCAAAATGCCAATCTCTGCTCTGACCTTGTAGAGATTCCTGAGGCTATGTTACGCACGTGATATTTGGATGATGAACCAGTCCAAAGCCCATCAAATTGTTATATAAAAAGGTGGAGATTTTCAGGGGTGGAAAGATTTTCTTTCAAAAACTTCAACTCTGAAAAATCTTTCTACAATTAAAACTCAAAACCAACATGCAGAAATAGCCATACAACATATTTTTATAACCACATTAGAAACAGAATGGGAGGACATACGACAGTTCACTCAATTTGGTATACTACTTTCCGTTAACCATTATCTGTTAAAGAAACTAAAGTTAATCTGATGCAGGCTAGGCAATGAACAATGCTTTCCAAAAGACAAGGATTGAATTGAAAAAGCTAGACACATATTAAACCAATGAAATCACTTAACAATCAAGCACATGGTGCTTTGACCTTCTAGAGTTCCTTCAACCTTCCTTTTAAACATATTTTGTGATGCTAAACAAGCTTCAACACCAGCTGAGATGGATTTCTTAATCCTTAAGAAGTAAGTCAAGCAGCAAATTTATTTTGGAGGTCCCTCTTTATCTGGGAATTGACCATCTTTCATTTTGGAGAGGGTTGTACTGCCCTAGACAGACTCGGTACGTATTCTGTGGGTCCTTCTGGACTCACAACTCCTGCTCGAGGATCAGGTGGCATTTGTGGCCAGGAGGCCCTCCTCCCACCTTCATTCTGTTCACCAGTCATGCCCCTTCCGGCATCGGGAGTCTCTCTGTTCAGTCATTGTTCCAATATCATCTCTTGGTTACACTATTGCAATGGGTTCTCTTGAAGAGTATCCGGAAGCTAAAGCTAGTTCAAAATGCGGCCCCATGAAAACTCATTGGTGCCCCTAGTATGGCTCATATAACACTTTTTCTCTAGGTGCTGCATTGTGCACCATTTTGCTTACAGCTCTAATTCAAGGTGTTGGTTATTACCTTTCAAGCCATACATGGAATGGCTCCAGGTTACATGAGGAACCTCCTCCATTACATCAACCCTTTCCACCCAGTCAGGCAGAGGGGGAATGTTGTGGACCCCATCAGGGAGAAGATGTCAGCTGGCAGGCCCAAGGAGGAGAGCCTTCTGTGCTGTTGCCCCTGCCCATTGGAATATTCTCCCACAGAAGTGCGGTGGGCCTCTACCCCCCCACTTTTCTGGAAAGCACTTAAGACCTGGCTCCAGCAACTTGCATGAGGCGATAAGAGTTTTCCTCAATCCTGGGGGTGTCTGGTGCCCTTCTGTCACTCCTGAGTTATTCACCAATTCATCATTTTTGGAATTCATTTATTATTTGCAAGATTGTTTTGATGCGGTTCTTTTAACTGATTTCATTCCTTTGTGAACCACCCAGAGTCTCTTTTCAATGAGATGGGCACTGACAAATTTGATATCTAATAACAAAAAAACGAACATTAAAGGACATAGACCTACTTTGAGCGGGAACCAGCTGCTGAATTTACACAGGTTTGGGGATCAATGTCCTACTCTGTGCTTTGAACTTGGAGATTGCTTGAGCATTTGTTACATAAACCAATCACAAATCCATCAAGGTAATATGTTCAAATCTCTCAAAGGGATTCAGATTACTAAAAGAGGAAGGTTTTCTTTTCTTTTTCTTTTTTTCTTTTTTTTGCAAAAGCCCCAACTCTGAAAAGTGGTTCTAGAATCAAAACTCAAAACTAACATGCACAGACACCCATAAAGAATTATTTAATAGCCACATTTGAGACAGAGTTGGAGAGCATATGACAGTTCAGCCATTATTTTAATTTACCATGGCTTGTAAAAGCCAACAAAGTTAATCTGATCCAGGCTACACAACCAAGAATAATTTCCTAAGAACTAGGACTGTAAGTTTTCCAGTCACTGTATCTTTCCCAGTAAAACCAAGAAATCACATTATGACCAAACATTTTTCTGGAAAAGTTGAATAGGTCACCTTGTGGTCTCCTATAAATTCAGTTACCCTTATTTTCAAGAGAGGAGGACTATAGTGAACTCAGCCTTGGTTCTGTGGAGAGAACAGTAGCTTCTACAGGAGCAGAACTGACATTCTGTCTGTATGAATATTCAAGCCATCACTCAAGAGAATCATGAGCCTGAGTATTGAAATCCATTCAAGAAATCCTGGTTTCATTTTCCTGCCCCTCCCCCCATGGCTAATGGGGTTCTGTGGGACACGACTGCCCCCCCACCCGGTGTGCAGGATGAGCCGAAGCAGGCCTGGTTCTCCAGGGAGATGCTTGTACTGCAGGAGAGGAAGTGAGTCTGGGAAGACGTGACTCACCTCCAGAAGATCAGAGCAGCTGTAGTGAGAAAGCCAAGCTGCTCTTTCATTTCCTCATCCGAAATAGGCTTGGAAAGGTGACTGGTCCGGAGTGTGTGTTGAGGGCAAAGTTCTCATTTTGATCCTTCTGATGGTATCGTCAGGCCTCATAATCCGAAGGAGTTCAGGTCTCCTTCAGCAGAGTTAGGCAAAGCTGCCCTTTGCTTCCTTCATTCTAGGTTTCCTGATAGAAAATAAGGATGGCAGCTATTTTGTTTTTCAAGATTCCCTCTTATGCTTCTGCTTTGCTATTTTGCAGTGAGAATAACTCTTACTTTATCACCTCTCCTTTATTTTCATTGGATAACTGATTTTCAGTAGTGTGAGACGTAATATAAACCATTCTCTTTTTTACCTAATATGTAGTTTATTTTAAAAAAAAGTCCACTTCTCCCTTAAAATCTCTCTCTTCATCCTTTGGGCATTATCTTTGTCATTAGCACACCTACTTCTTTTTCACATTTTCTACCTCCCAAAGGTTTTGGCTGCAGTATAGTGCAAATTGTGAGAATGCAAATGTACGAGGTTCGTCTCTGAGCCGGGAACAAGCACCAGGCGGTTGCTGGAAGGAGAGAGAAAACTTTGTTTCTGAGAGCCAGATTCCCAACACATACCCAGCACGGCTCAGCTGTCAGGGTGGCAGCATTGGGGCTTCCCAGCAATCCGCTTTGGTGGGAAGATCCTTAAAGGGTCCGAAGGAAAACCCACCCTCTGGGATTCCTTATGGAAAGGATTTGGCTGGGATTTCGGGGGAGGGGGCTTTCTGGGGACTCTGAAATTGAGTAGACCTTTCCTGTCTTTTCATAATCAGGTATTATCTAATTGGAATGTAGATTTTTTTTTTTTTGCATGTTTCTTCACAATTACAGTGTAGCAGTTGAAGCACCTGAGTTCATAGAATAACTCACAGAGGAACGGGTAGTTTTTGCTTGGCTTCAGATTCACTTCCTCTCACTGTGTCTCTCCCACAGTAATAGCGTCCCGTGTCCTCCAATTTGAGGTTGTTCATTTGCAGATACAGCTGGCTTTTGGCATTGTCCCTGGAGATGGTGAAGCGTCCCTTGACCTTGTCTGAGTAGTAAATACTGCTGGAACTGGGGTTTATGTACGCAACCCATTCCGGTCCTTTCCCTGGATACTGCCTCACCCAGCTCATCTCAGAGCTGCTGAAGGTGAATCCGGAGCCTTGGCAGGAGAGGCGAAGGGACCCTCCAGGTCTTCTCACATCCCCTCCAGACTCCACCAACTGGACCTCTGACTGGACACCTAGAAAGAAACATTGTATAATAAGACCTTCTGCAGGTAAACTCAAAATCGGTGATAAAAAGCTTCTTTTAGGACGGAAAGAATAATACCTCTGAGGACTACTAATAACAATATGACATTTATCCAGGATGTCATTTTTGCTAAATCTAAAGTTGGGAGTGTCTTATTGATGGGAAAACGTTCAGACACGCATTCAAACTCTCTGTCTTTCGGCGTAGCAGGAGAACAGGATGATATGGCTCCTTTGAGCAGGAAGCTGTCACTGAATTTGCATAGCCCTCAGGATAAGAGAGCCACGCACTGCTTTGACTTTCTAAATTCCCTTCAGCTTATATTGTGGACATACTGTTGAAATGCTAAAAAAGTCCAAACACCAGTCAAGGCAGAAAAGTTTAATCCTTAAGAAATATGTGAATCAGTAGGATTATTTTATAGAAAGTAAAACTATGTTTTGCAGGTTCTTCCATTCAGAAAAGCATTTCTAGAATCAAATCTCAAACCTAAAATGGACCAGCACTCATCAAGGATTCTTTAAAAGCCACATCAGTGGCAAAATGGGAGGACTCATGTGAACAACTCAGTTTGGATAAGCTATTTATCAGTGGTAGGTTAAAGACACCAGGATTAATTTAGTGTAGACCAGGGTTTGAAGAATGAAATGCGAAACGCAATCCTTTCGTCTCCCTAAAATTAAAAACAAGAAAGCACATTATGACCACACTCTCTCAGGGAAGTGACAAAGAGGAATAAATAATTTTGCATTATCCCCAAAATTCAGTTTGCTTTATATTCAAGAGAAAAGCTCTGGAGAGAATTCCCCTTGGAATTACGGAAAATGGTAATTCCAAGGGGAGTTCAGCTGCCATTTAACCATTTCTAGGAATTTTGAACCAAACAGTTAAGGAAACAGCCCCCCCACCCCCAAATAAAATCCCTTCTGGGAACTCTGGTTATCATTGCTAGCCCTCCCTCATGGCCAATTTGTTCTGGGTGACAATACTGCCTTCCAGTGTGAAAGATGAGAAGTAGCAACATAGGATGGATTGTCCAGGACATGCTTGTATTGCAAGAGGGACAGTGATTCTGGGAAGAAATGGTTGACGTCCAGGAGATTTAAGGACCTCTAGTGAAGAACCAAAGCTGTTCTTTAATTTCCTCACTAGAAACAGTCTTTAAAGTGTTACTATACTAGAGTTTTGCACAAAGAGGAAGAGCATTTTTCCTAAATAATTTCTCTGGCTTGAGGTGGTTCATTTGCAGATACAGCTGGCTTTTGGCATTGTCCCTGGAGATGGTGAAGCCTCCTTTCACTTTGAGTAGATCATTTCACTGGAATCAGTATATATGTATGCAACCCATTTCCAGTCCCTTTCCCAGATATTGTCTCACCCAGTACATGTCACAGCTGCTGAAGGAGAATCCAGAGGCTTGGCAAGAGGGATGGAGCGAAACTTCATGTCTTCTCACATCCCTTCCAGACTCCACCAATTGGACTTGAGATTGGACACCTGGAATGAATGGTTGTTTGATAAGACCTCCTTCAGGTAACCATGAAAAAGGAGGAAAAACCACACTGGTATGAAGGGAAAGTAATACCTCTCAGGAGTACTAATAACAACATGAGGTTCAGGCAGAGTGTCATTTTTGCTCAGTCTAAAGATCGGAGAAGTCTCATTAATGGGAAAATATTCAGACAGCTACCGAAGCTTGTGTGGTTGGGCATATGAGGAGAACAGGAAGATGTGACTCCTTTCAGCTGGGAGCTCTCCCTGAGTTTACATATTCCCCAGGATAAAAGAGCAACCCACTGCCTTGACCTTCTAGAGTTCCTTCATGTTAGACATGGTTTTCCAATGCTGAACAAGTCCCAACACCAGTGAAAGTACAATTTTTAAATCATTAAGAAATAAGTGAAGCAGCAGGTTTATATTATAGTAGGTAAAACCATGTCTTGCAAAATTAAAGCAGATATATCTGATTTAAGTGGGAACCTGTTCCTGAATTGATTTGGGGATCAAAGTTCTACTCTGTGCTTTGACCTTGTAGATTTCCTTGAGCCTTTATTACTCAAATAATATTATATGATGAACAAATCTTAAACCCATCAAGGTAATATGTTCAATTTGCTCTACAAAACAAAAAACCCAACAGATTTTCAAGGGACGAAGGTTTTATTTATTCATTTTCTTTTTGCAAAAGTTCCAATTCAGAAAAGTGTTTCTAGAATCAAACCTCAAAACTAACATGCGTAGACACCCATACAGAATTATTTAATAGCCACATTACAGACAGTGAGAGAGTATATAACAATTCACCCATTACTGAAAACCTACCATGGTTTGTTAAAGCTAACAAAGTTAATCTGATGTGGGCTACACAACCAAGAATAATTTCCAAAGAACAAGGACTGCATCTTTACAAGTCACAAAGTAAAACCAAGAGATCATTTTTCAGCAAACATTTTCTCCAAAAAACTTGAATAGGTCACCTGTGGTCTCCTAAAACTTCAGTTAGATTTATGTTGAAGAAAGGAGGCCTATAGTCAACTCAGCCTTGGTTTTGTGGAGAGAAAAGTACCTTCTTGAGGAGCGGAACTGAAATGGGACCATCTCATGCCTACAGTGGAAGAATGGATCCTAAAATTAATGGACTTGGCTCAAATGGCGAAGTTAACACTTAATAAGAGATAATACTGTTTTTAAATTTGTCTCCTCATGCCAAACGTTCTTAGATTACATGCTTGTGTGGAATAATCATGAGGCTTTGATTGTGCATTTTAATTATTAAATGGGTTGGGTTGATACAAATAATGTAAATTTGACTTAATTAGTGGTAAGAGATTAACTTTCTTTTAATTGGTATCTATCTCTGTATTGGAGATAGTCGGAAGACATTTTCTGTTTCATCTTTCTATCTATTCTCACCATTTTGGTTTCTGTCTTTTTTCTTATAGTTCTCTTGTCTGTCTTTGCTTTACTCTGTTTTGTATTTTAATTGTACTTCCTATATATTGTAATAAAAGTTAAAATAAAACAACAAAGTAAAGCCAAGAAACCACCTTATGACCAAACATTTTTCTGAAAAAGTTGAATAAGTCACCTTGTGGTCTCCGATAAATTCAGTTACCCTTATTTTCAAGAGAGGAGGTCTACAGTGAACTCAGCCTTGGTTCTGTTAAGAGAACAGTAGCTTGTTAAGAAGCGGAACTGATATTGGACCGTCTCTATGAAATTACAAGCCATCACCCAAGAGAATCATCAGCCTGAGTATTGAAACCCCAGTAGAAACCTTGGTTTCATTTTCCTGCCCCTCCCCCCATGGCTCATGGGGTTCTGTGGGACAATACTGCCCCCTGGTGTGCATGATTTGCCGAAGCAGTCCTGGTTCTCCAGGGAGATGCTTGCATTGCTAGAGAGGAAGTGAGTCTGGGAAGACGTGACTCACCTCCAGAAGATCAGAGCAGGTGTAGTGAGAAAGCCAAGCTGCTCTTTCATTTCCTCATCCGAAATAGGCTTGGAAAGGTGACTGGTCTGCAGGGTGTGTTGAGGAGAAAGATCTTATTTTGATCCTTCTGATGGAATCGGCAGGCCTTATAGTCCAAAAGCGATCAGGTCTGCTTTAGCAAAATTAGGCAAAGCTGCCCTTTGCTTCCTTCATTCTAGGTTTCCTGATCGAAAATAAGGATGGCAGCTATTTTGTTTTTAAAGATTCCCTCTTATGCTTCTGCTTTGCTATTTTGCTGTGAGAATAACCCTCACTTTATCACCTCTTCTTTATTTTCATTGGATAACTCTGGTTTTCAGTAGTCTAAGACGTAATATAAACCATTCTCTTTTTTTACCTAATATGTAGTTTATTTTAAAAAAAAGTCCACTTCTCCCTTAAAATCTCTCTCTTCATCTTTTGGGCATTATCTTTGTCATTAGCACACCTACTTCTTTTTCACATTTTCTACCTCCCAAAGGTTTTGGCTGCAGTATAGTGCAAATTGTGAGAATGCAAATGTACGAGGTTCGTCTCTGAGCCGGGAACAAGCACCAGGCGGTTGCTTGAAGGAGAGAGAAAACTTTGTTTCTGAGAGCCAGATACCCAACACATAGCCAGCACGGCTCAGCTGTCAGGGTGGCAGCATTGGGGCTTCCCAGCAATCCGCTTTGGTGGGAAGATCCTTAAAGGGTCCGAAGGAAAACCCACCCTCTGGGATTCCTTATGGAAAGGATTTGGCTGGGATTCCGGGGGAGGGGGCTTTCTGGGGACTCTGAATTGAGTATACCTTTCCTGTCTTTTCATAATCAGGTATTATCTAACTGGAATGTAGATCTTTTTTTTTTTTTTGCATGTTTCTTCACAATTACATTGTAGCAGTTGAAGCACCTGAGTTCATAGAATAACTCACAGAGGAATGGGTAGTTTTTGCTTGGCTTCAGATTCACTTCCTCTCACTGTGTCTCTCGCACAGTAATAGCGTCCCGTGTCCTCCAATTTGAGGTTGTTCATTTGCAGATACAGCTGGCTTTTGGCATTGTCCCTGGAGATGGTGAAGCGTCCCTTGACCTTGTCTGAGTAGTAAATAGCGCTGGAACCAGAGCTTATGTACGCAACCCATTCCAGTCCTTTCCCCGGATACTGTCTCACCCAGCTCATCTCAGAGCTGCTGAAGGTGAATCCGGAGCCTTGGCAGGAGAGGCGGAGGGACCCTCCAGGTCTTCTCACATCCCCTCCAGACTCCACCAACTGGACCTCTGACTGGACACCTAGAAAGAAACATTGTATAATAAGACCTTCTGCAGGTAAACTCAAAATCGGTGATAAAAAGCTTCTTTTAGGATGAGAAGAATAATACCTCTGAGGACTACTAATAACAATATGACATTTATCCAGGGTGTCATTTTTGCTAAATCTAAAGTTGGGAGTGTCTTATTGATGGGAAAACATTCAGACACACACTCAAACTCTCTGTCTTTCGGCGTAGCAGGAGAACAGGATGATATGGCTCCTTTGAGCAGGAAGCTGTCACTGAATTTGCATAGCCTTCAGTATAAAAGACCCTAGCACTGGTTTAATCTTCTAAAGTTCTTTCATCGTCCATTTTAGACATGGTATGCAATGCTGAACAAGTCCTAACACCAGGCAAGGCACAATTTTTAAATCCTTAAAAATATGTAAAGCGACAAGTTTTGGTTATAGAAGGTAAAACCATGTCTTGCAAGTTGAAGGTCGTATGTCTCATTTGAGCAGGAAACTAATGTTGAATTCACACAGTCTTCTGCATTGAAATCCTAGTTCCTGCTCTGACCTTCTAGAGATTCTTGAGATAATGTTGTGCACATGACATTTAGATGATGAACCAGTCCTAAGCCCATCAAATTGTTATACAAAGAGGTGCAGATTTTGAAGGGTGAAGTTTTATTTCGAAAACTTCAACTCTGAAAAATGTTTGTAGAATCCAAACTCAAAACAACATGCAGGAACACCTACACAAAATTATTTTAATACCC
The DNA here is from genome assembly GCF_059951505.1 of Python bivittatus. Taxonomy (NCBI): domain Eukaryota; kingdom Metazoa; phylum Chordata; class Lepidosauria; order Squamata; family Pythonidae; genus Python; species Python bivittatus. Next base: position 786,709 of record NW_028277061.1, read on the forward strand.
ACAATGGGGGGGGGGGCTATGACAATTTCCTCATTATGATAAGCTACTTTCCCTTAGCCATTGTTTGTTAAAGAAACTAGTGATAATCTGATGCAGGTTATGTAACCCAGAATGCTTTCTACAGACAAAGATTGCATCTTTGTGAGCCTGAAGGAAAACCCAAAACATCACTTTACGACCAAGAACATGGTGCTTTGACCATCTAGAGTTCCTTCAACCTACATGTTAGACATCTTTTGTCACGCTCAACAAGCTCCAATACCAGTCTAGACAGCATTGTTTTAATCCTTAAGAACTATGTGAAGCAGCCAGTTTATTTTGGAGGTCCATCTCTATCTGGGATTTTACCATGTTTTGTTTTGGAGGGGGTTGCACTGTCCCAGACAGAGCCAGCGCACAATCTGGGGGTCCTCCTGGACTCATGACTCCTGCTCAAGGAGCAGGTGGCAGTTGGGGCCAGGAGATCCTTTGCCCACCTTCGTGTGGTATGCCAGTTATGCTCTTTCTTGGAGCGGGAGGCTCTCTGTTCAGTCATTCATGCCCTGCTTATCTCTCAGTTAAACTTCTGCAGTGCGGATATCATGAGACTACCCTTGAAGAGTATCCAGAAGCTACAGCTGGTGCAAAATGGGGCCACGTGAACACTCTTGGGTGCCCCTAGGATGGCTCATATTACATGAGTTCATTGTTGGCAGTTTGCTTCCGGGTCCAATTCAAGGTGTTGGTTATTACATTTCAAGCACTACATGCCATGTGTCCAGGTTACATGAGGGACCGTCTCAGCCCCATAACATCATCCCGTCCCAACCGTCAGGCAGAGGGGGCAAGTTGTGGGTGCCATCAGCAAGAGAATGTCAGCTGTTGGGGCCCAAGAGGAGAGACTTCTGTGCCATTGCCCCCACCCTTTGGAGTATTCTCCCCCATAGGTGCGGTGGTCCCATGCCCTCCCAGTTTTCTGGAAAGGTCTTAAGACCTGGCAGCAGCAGCTTCCATGAGGCCATAAGAGTTTTCATGAATCCTGGGGGGGGGGGGGGTGGCTGGTGCCCGTCTGTCACTCCTGAGTTATTCTCCAACTCCATCATTCTTGGAATTCATTTATTACTTGTAAGATTGTTTTGATATTGTATTTTAAATGACTTTATCCCCTTTCTAAACCACCCAGAGTCACTTTTCAACAAGAAGGGCACTGAGAAATTTGATATATCAATACATAAATACATATATAAACACAAAAGGACATATACCTAATACGAGCAGGAAACTTCTCCTGAATTTAGATAGCTTTGGGGATCAAAGTGCTACTCTGTCATTTGACCTTGTAGATTTCCTTGAGTGTGTATTACACAAATAATAGTTACATGATGAGAAAATCATAAACCCATCAAGATAATATGTTCAAATTTCTCAAAGAGATTCAGATTTTCAAGGGAGGAAGTTTGTTTTTTTTTTTTTTTGCAAAAGCTCCAACTCTGAAAAGTGTTTCTACAATCAAAACTCAACATTAACATGCGCAGACACCCATAAAGAATTATTTAATAGCCACATTAGAGACAAAGTGGGAGAGCATATGACAATTCACCTATTATTTTAATTTACCATGGTTTGTTAAAGCCAACAAAGTTAATCTGATGCAGGCTACATAAGAAAAAATAATTTCCTAAGAACAAGGACTGAATGTTTACAAGTCAATGTATCTTTGCTAGTAAAACTAAGAAATCACCTTATCACCAAACATTTTTCTGAAAAAGTTGAATAAGTCACCTTGTGGTCTCCCATAAATTCAGTTACCCTTATTTTCAAGAGAGGAGGTCTACAGTGAACTCAGCCTTGGTTCTGTGGAGAGAACAGTAGCTTGTTAAGGAGCAGAACTGATATTGGAGGGTCCCTATGAAATTACAAATTGAAACCCCAATAGAAATCCTGGTTTCGTTTTCCTGCCGCTCCCCCCATGGCTCATGGAGTTCTGTGGGACAATGCTGCCCCCTGGTGTGCAGGATGAGCCGAAGCAGGCCTGGTTCTCCAGGGAGATGGTCTTATTGCAAGAGAGGAAGTGAGTCTGGGAAGACGTGACTCAGCTCCAGAAGATCAGAGCAGCTGTAGTGAGAAAGCCAAGCTGCTCTTTCATTTCCTCATCCGAAATAGGCTTGGAAAGGTGACTGGTCTGGATTGTGTGTTGAGGGCAAAGTTCTCTTTTTGATCCTTCTGATGGAATCAGCAGGCCTCATAATCCGAAGGAGTTCAGGTCTCCTTCAGCAGAGTTAGGCAATGCTGCCCTTTGCTTCCTTCATTCTAGGTTTCCTGATCGAAAATAAGGATGGCAGGTATTTTGTTTTTAAAGATTCCCTCTTATGCTTCTGCTTTGCTATTTTGCAGTGAGAATAACTCTTACTTTATCACCTCTCCTTTATTTTCATTGGATAACTGATTTTCAGTAGTGTGAGACGTAATATAAACCATTCTCTTTTTTACCTAATATGTAGTTTATTTTAAAAAAAAGTCCACTTCTCCCTTAAAATCTCTCTCTTCATCCTTTGGGCATTATCTTTGTCATTAGCACACCTACTTCTTTTTCACATTTTCTACCTCCCAAAGGTTTTGGCTGCAGTATAGTGCAAATTGTGAGAATGCAAATGTACGAGGTTCGTCTCTGAGCCGGGGACAAGCACCAGGCGGTTGCTTGAAGGAGAGAGAAAACTTTGTTTCTGAGAGCCAGATACCCAACACATACCCAGCACGGCTCAGCTGTCAGGGTGGCAGCATTGGGGCTTCCCAGCAATCCGCTTTGGTGGGAAGATCCTTAAAGGGTCCGAAGGAAAACCCACCCTCTGGGATTCCTTATGAAAAGGATTTGGCTGGGATTCCGGGGGAGGGGGCTTTCTGGGGACTCTGAAACTGAGTAGACCTTTCCTGTCTTTTCATAATCAGGTATTATCTAATTGGAATGTAGATCTTTTTTTTTTTTTTGCATGTTTCTTCACAATTACAGTGTAGCAGTTGAAGCACCTGAGTTCATAGAATAACTCACAGAGGAACGGGTAGTTTTTGCTTGGCTTCAGATTCACTTCCTCTCACTGTGTCTCTCGCACAGTAATAGCGTCCCGTGTCCTCCAATTTGAGGTTGTTCATTTGCAGATACAGCTGGCTTTTGGCATTGTCCCTGGAGATGGTGAAGCGTCCCTTGACCTTGTCTGAGTAGTAAATAGTGCTGGAATCATAGCTTATGTATGCCACCCATTCCAGTCCTTTCTCCGGATACTGCCTCACCCAGCTCATCTCAGAGCTGCTGAAGGTGAATCCGGAGCCTTGGCAGGAGAGGCGGAGGGACCCTCCAGGTCTTCTCACATCCCCGCCAGACTCCACCAACTGGACCTCTGACTGGACACCTAGAAAGAAACATTGTATATTAAGACCTTCTGCAGGTAAACTCAAAATCGGTGATAAAAAGCTTCTTTTAGGATGAGAAGAATAATACCTCTGAGGACTACTAATAACAATATGACATTTATCCAGGATGTCATTTTTGCTAAATCTAAAGTTGGGAGTGTCTTATTGATGGGAAAACGTTCAGACACGCATTCAAACTCTCTGTCTTTCGGCGTAGCAGGAGAACAGGATGATATGGCTCCTTTGAGCAGGAAGCTGTCACTGAATTTGCATAGCCTTCAGGATAAGAGAGCCACGCACTGCTTTGACTTTCTAAATTCCCTTCAGCTTATATTGTGGACATACTGTTGAAATGCTAAAAAAGTCCAAACACCAGTCAAGGCAGAAAAGTTTAATCCTTAAGAAATATGTGAATCAGTAGGATTATTTTATAGAAAGTAAAACTATGTTTTGCAGGTTCTTCCATTCAGAAAAGCATTTCTAGAATCAAATCTCAAACCTAAAATGGACCAGCACTCATCAAGGATTTTTTAAAAGCCACATCAGTGGCAAAATGGGAGGACTCGTGTGAACAAATCAGTTTGGATAAGCTATTTATCAATGGTAGGTTAAAGACACCAGGATTAATTTAGTGTAGACCAGGGTTTGAAGAATGATTTGCGAAACGCAATCCTTTAGTCTCCCTAAAATTAAAAACAAGAAATCACATTATGACCCCACATTCTTTCAGGGAACTGACAAAGAGGAATAAATGATTTTACATTATCCCCAAAATTCAGTTTGCTTTATATTCAAGAGAAAAGCTCTGGAGAGAATTCCCCTTGGAATTACGGAAAATGGTAATTCCAGGGGGAGTTCAGCTGCCATTTAACCATTTCTAGGAATTTTCAACCATTTCAACAGTCAAGGAAACAGCCGCCCAAATAAAATCCCTTCTGGAAAGTCTGGTTATCATTGCTAGCCCTCCCTCATGGCCAATTTGTTCTGGGTGACAATACTGCCTTCCAGTGTGAAAGATGAGAAGTAGCAACTTAGGATGGATTGTCCAGGACATGGTTGTATTGCAAGAGGGAAAGTGATTCTGGGAAGAAATGGTTGTCTTGTCACACCCGCTACATGTCATAGCTGCTGAAGGAGAATCCAGAGGCTTGGCAAGAGGGATGGAGTGAAACTTCATGTCTTCTCACATCCCTTCCAGACTCCACCAACTCTACTTGAGATTGGACACCTGGAATGAATGGTTGTTTGATAAGACCTCCTTCAGGTAACCATGAAAAAGGAGGAAAAACCACGCTGGTATGAAGGGAAAGTAATACCTCTCAGGAGTTCTAATAACAACATGAGGTTCAGCCAGAGTGTCATTTTTGCTCAGTCTAAAGGTCGGAGAAGTCTCATTAATGGGAAAATATTCAGACAGCTACCAAAACGTGTGTGGTTGGGCACTGGAGGAGAACGGGATGATGTGACTCCTTTGAGCAGGAAGCTCTCCCTGAGTTTACAGAGACCCCAGGATAAAAGAGCCACACACACTGCTTTGACCTTCTAGAGTTCATTCATCTTACAATATAGACATGGTTTTCCAATGCTGAACAAGTCCCAACACCAGTGGCGGTACAATTTTTAAATCATTAAGAAATAAGTAAAGCGGCAGGTTTATATTATAAGAGGTAAAACCATATCTTGCAAAATTAAAGCAGATATATCTCATTTGAGTGGGAACCTGCTCCTGAATTGATTTGGGGATCAAAGTTCTACCCTGTGCTTTGACCTTGTAGATTTCCTTGAGCCTTTATTACTCAAATAATGTTATATAATGAACAAATCTTAAACCCATCAAGATAATATGGTCAATTTGCTCTACAAAAAAAAGCAGGAAGGTTTTATTTATTCATTTTCTTTTTGCAAACTGGACCTCAGATTGGACACCGAGAAAGAAAGGTGTTTTAATGAGATATCCTGAATACAAGCACAGCAAATGGAAAGAACTTGCAGAAGGAGGAAAAAAATACCTCTGATGAGCACTACTAAGCATACCAAGTTCAGCCAAAGGGTCATTTTTGCTCCCTCTGATGAATGGAGGGGAAACAACAGGGAGGTGCACAAATTTTGTGCTTGTGGGTGTTGCCTTGAAAGGAAAATATAGGGCTTCTTGAAACAGGAAATTGTGCGTCAATTTACATATCACTCAGGATAAAAGAGCCCTCCGTGCACCGGTGTCCTAGATTTCTCCCGATATAAACAAGATTTTAAAATGATAGAAAAATCCTCAGAACAGTCAAGGTAGACATTTTTTTTTTGTGAATACATGGGAAATAGGGTGGGTTTACAGCAAAATGACTAAAGCAAGATATGACAAACCTTCAGCAGTTCAGGAAAGTGTTTAAGGGTAAAATAAAGAAAACGTGCCCTGAGAATAGTTTAAATAGCCACGTTAGATACCAAAGACAAAAAGGATGGCAGATCTGAGTAAAATACGTTTGCTACACAATTATTCCTTTACCCGTTTTGTTTTGTTACAAAGCCAAATTAATTGAACACAGAATAAACCATAAACCATGATTGGAAAGCCACAATTGCTTGGTCTCCCCAAGTCACAACGTTACAAACAAAGAAATTGTTTGATGATCAAGTATTCAGTAGTCCCTCAGTGATGGTGGATTGAGAAAGAGAAATTGCTCCCTTTGCATTCTCCAAACAGTTCAATTTCCCTTGACTTTAGGAAAGCACATCTGGTGTAAACACAGACAGTCCCTTAGGAAGTGAACTCCTCTTGGGATCCTTTCACTGAATTTTAGAATAAACAACGGAAGAATTAAAATCAGATTCAAAAATCAGACCATGCTTGGAGATACTGCCCTGATTCCCGGCCTGCCCCACTGCCCCCTCCCACACTCACGGCCAATGGAGTTCAGTGTGACAATAGTGCCCACTGGTGTGATCAGTGAAGAGGAGAGACCTCTACCTACTTCTCATCTCATACCTACAGAACGTGAAACCCAAAACTCGAACCAGCAAAAGATGAGGAAGGAAGGTGTAAGCATGTAACTCTCTTCATGGAATTTGGCCTCTTCCTTCTTTCAGAGTCGGGATTCCCTCCTTAGTCCTCCTCACTGGCCTCACCCGATCGGTGACATGCGACAGCCAATCTAATTCCTTCTTCCTCTACTCAACTCCTTGTATCTTCTCATTTGCACAAGTGTATTATCAGGGACTGTCTCCTCTCATTCTCCCCCCTTTACCTTTGTCTTTCCCACAGACAACCTATTTGCTTTTCACAGCCAACGTGTCCTGCTCACCACCTGAAAGGTCACCTGGGGAAAATTCTCCTATATTATCCGTGAAATGCCAAATACAAAAGGGTAGATGAATTAACGTGGATAGCAGCTCTGAACAAAGGAGATTTTCTGTTTGGATTTCAGATTGACTCCCTCTCCTCTCATTCTGCTCACAGGAAATATTTTCAGCAGATAAGCAAAAGCTTTGCATTAATTCCCAGCCTCTGTCTTCCAGGTCTGTCTTTTTATTTGTTTGTGTGTTTCTTCAGGAGAGAAACATTTTGTGTTTTTTTATTTATTTTTTTTTTGTATGATTCTTCAACATTTCAGTGTGGCAGTTGAAAATGTACTTCATGGATGAACTCGCAGAGCTGGTCTGAGGAACGGGAAGTTTTTGCCTGGCTTCAGATTCACTTCCTCTCACTGTGTCTCTCGCACAGTAATAGACTCCCGTGTCCTCGAGCTTGAGGTCGTTCATTTGCAGATACAGCTGGCTTTTGGCATTGTCCCTGGAGATGGTGAAGCGTCCCTTGACCTTGTCTGAGTAGTAAATAGTGCTGGAACTGGGGTTTATGAGTGCAACCCATTCTGGTCCTTTTCCTTGATACTGTCTCACCCAATTCATCCAGTAGCTACTGAAGCTGAATCCGGAGCCTTGGCAGGAGAGACGGAGGGAGTCTCCAGGTCTTCTCACATCCCCTCCGGACTCCACCAACTGGACCTCTGACTGGACACCTAGAAGGAAACATTGTTTAATAAGAACTTCTGCAGGTAAACACAAAAAAGGGGATAAAAATCATCTTTTTGGAGGGTAAAAATAATACCTCTGAGGACTAGTGATAACAATATGAGGCTTATCCACAGTGTCATTTTTGCTTGCCCTAAAGATCAGAGGAGTCTTACTGATGGGAAAAAATTCAGAGAAGCACCCAAACTTTGTGTTGTTGGGCGTAACAGGGGAGCAGGATCATATGGCTCCTTTGAGCAGGAAGCTGTCACTGAATTTGCATAGCCCGCAGCATAAAAGAGCCATGAGATGCCCTGACTTTTTAAATTTCCTTCAACCTAAAGACATATAGACATATAGTTAAAATGCTGAAGAACTCCCAACATCAGTCAAGGCACAATTTCTAAATCCTTAAGACATGAGTGAAGCAGCAGGTTTATCTTATTGGAGGTAAAATCATGTCTTGCAACATTAGAGGTCATATGACTGATTTGAGCAGGAAACTGCTGGTGAATTCCTGTAGTTTTCTTCATCAAAATGCCAATCTCTGCTCTGACCTTGTAGAGATTCCTGAGGCTATGTTACGCACGTGATATTTGGATGATGAACCAGTCCAAAGCCCATCAAATTGTTATATAAAAAGGTGGAGATTTTCAGGGGTGGAAAGATTTTCTTTCAAAAACTTCAACTCTGAAAAATCTTTCTACAATTAGAACTCAAAACCAACATGCAGAAATAGCCATACAACAAATTTTTATAACCACACTAGAAACAGAATGGGAGGACATACGACAGTTCACTCAATTTGGTATACTACTTTCCCTTAACCATTATCTGTTAAAGAAATTAAAGTTAATCTGATGCAGGCTAGGCAATGAACAATGCTTTCCAAAAGACAAGGATTGAATTGAAAAAGCTAGACACATATTAAACCAATGAAATCACTTTAGAACCAAGCACATGGTGCTTTGACCTTCTAGAGTTCCTTCAACCTTCCTTTTAAACATATTTTGTGATGCTAAACAAGCCCCAACACCAGCTGAGATGGATTTCTTAATCCTTAAGAAGTAAGTGAAGCAGCAAATTTATTTTGGAGGTCCCTCTGATTCTGGGAATTGACCATCTTTCATTTTGGAGAGGTTTGTACTGCCCTAGACAGACTTGTTACGTATTCTGGGGGTCCTTCTGGACTCACAACTCCTGCTCGAGGATCAGGTGGCATTTGTGGCCAGGAGGCCCTCCTCCCACCTTCATTCTGTTCACCAGTCATGCCCCTTCCGGCATTGGGAGTCTCTCTGTTCAGTCACTGTTCCAATGTCATCTCTTGGTTACACTATTGCAATGGGTTCTCTTGAAGAGTATCCGGAAGCTACAGCTGGTTCAAAATGCGGCCCCATGAAAACTCATTGGTGCCCCTAGTATGGCTCATATAACACCTTTTCTCTAGGTGCTGCATTGGGCACCATTTTGCTTACAGCTCTAATTCAAGGTGTTGGTTATTACCTTTCAAGCCATACATGGAACGGCTCCATGAACCACCTCTCCTCCATTACATCAACTCTTCCCACCCAGTCAGGCAGAGGGGGAATGTTGTGGACCCCATCAGAGAGAAGATGTCAGCTGGCAGGGCCAAGGAGGAGAGCCTTCTGTGCTGTTGCCCCTGCCCATTGGAATATTCTCCCACAGAAGTGCGGTGGGCCTCTACCCTCCCACTTCTCTGAAAAGGACTTAAGTCCTGGCTCCAGCAACTTGCATGAGGCGATAAGAGTTTTTCTCAATCCTGGGGGTGTCTGGTGCCCTTCTGTCACACCTGAGTTATTCACCAATTCATCATTCTTGGAATTCATTTATTATTTGCAAGATTGTTTTGATGCTGTTTTTTAAATTGATTTCATTCCTTTGTGAACCACCCAGAGTCTCTTTTCAATGAGATGGGCATTGACAAATTTGATATCTATAAACAAAAAAACAAACATTAAAGGACATAGACCTACTTTGAGCAGGAACCTGCTGCTGAATTTACACAGGTTTGGGGATCAATGTCCTACTCTGTGCTTTGAACTTGGAGATTGCTTGAGCCTTTGTTACATAAACCAATCACAAATCCATCAAGGTAATATGTTCAAATCTCTCAAAGGGATTAAGATTACTAAAAGAGGAAGGTTTTCTTTTCTTTTTCTTTTTTTCTTTTTTTTGCAAAAGCCCCAACTCTGAAAAGTGGTTCTAAAATCCAAACTCAAAACTAACATGCACAGACACCCATACGGAATTATTTATTAGCCACATTAGAGACAGAGTGGAACAGCATACAACAGTTCACCCACAATTAAGCTACCATACTTTGCTAAACCCAACAAAATTAATCTGATGCAGGATACACAAGCAAGAATTATTTTCAAAGAACAAGGACTGTATCTTTGCATTTCACAAAGTAAAACCAAGAAATCACTTTATCACCAAACATTTTGTCGAGAAAATTTGAATAAGTCACCTTGTGGTTTCCTAAAAATTCAGTTAGCTTTATGGTCAAGAAACGAGGACGATAGTGAACTCACCCATGGTTTTGTGGAGAGAAAAATACCTTCTCCAGGAATGGAACTGACATGGGAACATCTCTATGGATTTTCAAAGCACCAACCAAGAGAATCATCAGCCTGAGAATTGAAACTTCATCAGGAAATCCTGCTTTCATTTTCCTGCCCCTCCCCCCATGGCTAATGGGATTCTCTGGGACAATACTGCCCCCTGGTGTGCAAGAGGAGCCGAAGCAGGCCTGGTTCTCCAGGGAGATGCTCCTATTGCTAGAGAGGAAGTGAGTCTGGGAAGACTTGACTCAGCTCCAGAAGATCAGAGCAGCTGTAGTGAGAAAGCAAAGGTGCTCTTTCATTTCCTCATCCGAAATAGGCTTGGAAAGGTGACTGGTCTGGAGGGTTTGCAGAGGGCAAACTTCTTATTTTCATCCTTCTAATAGAATCATCAGGCCTTGTAGTCCGAAAAGAGATCAGGACTACTTCAGGAGAATTGGGCAACACTCTTTCCCCCGCCCCCCTTTAGCCTCGTCTTTCCCTCAAAGAACATATTTGCTTTTCACTGCCAACTTTCCTGCTCACCAGCTTAAAGGTGCCCTGGGGAGATTTCTCCTATATTATCCGTGAAATGCACAAATCCAAAAGTGTGGATGAGTCAACCTGGAAAGCAGCTGTGAACAAAGGAGGATTTATGTTTGGATTTCAGATTGACTTCTTCTCCTCTAGTTCTGCTCACAGAAAATATTATCAGCAGGTAAGCAAAACATTTGAATTTATTCCTCGATTTTCTATTCTAACTCTATCTGTAACTTTTTATGTGTTTGTTTGTTCTGCTAAGGAGAGTAAGTTTTTGTGATTTTTTAATTTGTTTTTTTAGGTACAATTCTTCACAGTTTTGGCATACCAGTTGAAACTGGCTCATCGATGAACCTGCAGAGCTGCTCTGAGGAATGGACAGTTTTTGCCTGGCTTAAGATTCACTTCCTCTCACTGTGTCTCTCGTACAGTAATAGCGTCCCGTGTCCTCCAGCTTGAGGTTGTTCATTTGCAGATATAGCTGGCTTTTGGCATTGTCCCTGGAGATGATGAAACATCCCTTTACTTTGTCTGAGTAACGAATAGTATTTGAAGTGTGACTTATCTCTGCAACACATTCCAGTGATTTCCCAGGATACTGTCTCACCCAGTTCATGCCATAGTCCCTGAAGGTGAATCCGGAGCCTTGGCAGGAGAGACAGAGGAAATCACCAGGTCTTCTCACATCCCCTCCAGATTCCACCAGCTGGACCTCTGACTGGACACCTAGAAAGACATGTTGTTTAATAAGACCTTCTGCAGGAAAACACACAAAAAATGGGGATAAAAATCCTCTTTTGGGAACGGAAAAATAATACCTCTGAGGGCCAGTAGTAACAATATGAGGTTTATCCAGGGTGTCATTTTTGCTCACTCTGAGGATCGAAGGAATCTTACTGATGGGAAAACATTCAGACAAGCACTCAAACTTTGTGTTGTTGGGTGTAGTAGGAGACAAGGGTGATATGGCTCCTTTGAGCAGGAAGCTGTCACTGAATTTTCATAGCCTTTAGTATAAAAGACCCTAGCACTGGTTTAATCTTCTAAAGTTCTTTCATCGTGCATTTTAGACATGGTATGCAATGCTGAACAAGTCCTAACACCAGGCAAGGCACAATTTTTAAATCCTTAAAAATATGTAAAGCGACAAGTTTTGGTTATAGAAGGTAAAACCATGTCTTGCAAGTTGAAGGTCGTATGTCTCATTTGAGCAGGAAACTAATGTTGAATTCACACAGTCTTCTGCATTGAAATCCTAGTTCCTGCTCTGACCTTCTAGAGATTCTTGAGATAATGTTGTGCACATGACATTTAGATGATGAACCAGTCCTAAGCCCATCAAATTGTTATACAAAGAGGTGCAGATTTTCAAGGGTGAAGTTTTATTTCAAAAACTTCAACTCTGAAAAATGTTTGTAGAATCCAAACTCAAAACAACATGCAGGAACACCTACACAAAATTATTTTAATAGCCACAATGGGGCGGGTGGGGCTATGACAATTCCCTCATTATGATAAGCTACTTTCCCTTAGCCATTGTTTGTTAAAGAAACTAGTGATAATCTGATGCAGGTTATGTAACCAAGAATGCTTTCTACAGACAAAGATTGCATCTTTGTGAGCCTGAAGGAAAACCCAAAACATCACTTTACGACCAAGAACATGGTGCTTTGACCATCTAGAGTTCCTTCAACCTACATGTTAGACATCTTTTGTCACGCTTAACAAGCTCCAATACCAGTCTAGACAGCATTGTTTTAATCCTTAAGAACTATGTGAAGCAGCCAGTTTATTTTGGAGGTCCCTCTATATCCGGGATATTACAATTTTTTGTTTTGGAGGGGGTTGCACTGTCCCAGACAGAGCCAGCGCACAATCTGGGGGTCCTCCTGGACTCATGACTCCTGCTCAAGGAGCAGGTGGCAGTTCGGGCCAGGAGATCCTTTGCCCACCTTCGTGTGGTATGCCAGTTATGCTCTTTCTTGGAGCGGGAGGCTCTCTGTTCAGTCATTCATGCCCTGCTTATCTCTCAGTTAAACTTCTGCAGTGCGGATATCATGAGACTACCCTTGAAGAGTATCCAGAAGCTACAGCTGGTGCAAAATGGGGCCACGTGAACACTCTTGGGTGCCCCTAGGATGGCTCATATTACATGAGTTCATTGTTGGCAGTTTGCTTCCGGGTCCAATTCAAGGTGTTGGTTATTACATTTCAAGCACTACATGCCATGTGTCCAGGTTACATGAGGGACCGTCTCAGCCCCATAATATCACCCCTTCCCAACCGTCAGGCAGAGGGGGCAAGTTGTGGGTGCCATCAGCAAGAGAATGTCAGCTGTTGGGGCCCAAGAGGAGAGACTTCTGTGCCATTGCCCCCACCCTTTGGAGTATTCTCCCCCATAGGTGCGGTGGTCCCGTGCCCTCCCAGTTTTCTGGAAAGGTCTTAAGTCCTGGCAGCAGCAGCTTCCATGAGGCCATAAGAGTTTTCATGAATCCTGGGGGGGGGGGGGGCTGGTGCCCGTCTGTCACTCCTGAGTTATTCTCCAACTTCATCATTCTTGGAATTCATTTATTATTTGTAAGATTGTTTTGATATTGTATTTTAAATGACTTTATCCCCTTTCTAAACCACCCAGAGTCACTTTTCAACAAGAAGGACACTGAAAAATTTGATATATCAATACATAAATACATATATAAACACAAAAGGACATATACCTAATACGAGCAGGAAACTTCTCCTGAATTTAGATAGCTTTGGGGATCAAAGTGCTACTCTGTCGTTTGGCCTTGTAGATTTCCTTGAGTGTGTATTACACAAATAATAGTTACATGATGAGAAAATCATAAACCCATCAAGATAATATGTTCAAACCCATCAAGATAATATGTTCAAATCTCTCAAAGAGATTCAGATTTTCAAGGGAGGAAGGTTTTTGTTTTTGTTTTTTTGGCAAAAGCTCCAACTCTGAAAAGTGTTTCTACAATCAAAACTCAAAACTAACATGCGCAGACACCCATAAAGAATTATTTAATAGCCACATTAGAAACCAAGTGGGAGAGCATATGACAATTCACCTATTATTTTAATTTACCATGGTTTGTTAAAGCCAACAAAGTTAATCTGATGCAGGCTACATAAGAAAAAATAATTTCCTAAGAACAAGGAGTGTATGTTTCCCAGTCACTGTAACTTTCCCAGTAAAACCAAGAAACCACCTTATGACCAAACATTTTTCTGAAAAAGTTGAATGGGTCACCTTGTGGTCTCCGATAAATTCAGTTACCCTTATTTTCAAGAGAGGAGGTCTACAGTGAACTCAGCCTTGGTTCTGTGGAGAAAACAGTAGCTTGTTGAGGAGCAGAACTGATATTGGAGGGTCCCTATGAAATTACAAATTGAAACCCCAATAGAAATCCTGGTTTCGTTTCCCTGCCCCTCCCCCCATGGCTCATGGGGTTCTGTGGGACAATACTGCCCCCTGGTGTGCAGGATGAGCTGAAGCAGGCCTGGTTCTCCAGGGAGATGCTTGTACTGCAGGAGAGGAAGTGAGTCTGGGAAGACGTGACTCAGCTCCAGAAGATCAGAGCGGGTGTAGTGAGAAAGCCAAGCTGATCTTTCATTTCCTCATCCGAAATAGGCTTGGAAAGGTGACTGGTCCGGAGTGTGTGTTGAGGGCAAAGTTCTCATTTTGATCCTTCTGATGGAATCGTCAGGCCTCATAATCCGAAGGAGATCAGGTCTGCTTCAGCAGAGTTAGGCAATGCTGCCCTTTGCTTCCTTCATTCTAGGTTTCCTGATCGAAAATAAGGATGGCAGCTATTTTGTTTTTAAAGATTCCCTCTTATGCTTCTGCTTTGCTATTTTGCAGTGAGAATAACCCTCACTTTATCACCTCTTCTTTATTTTCATTGGATAACTCTGGTTTTCAGTAGTCTAAGACGTAATATAAACCATTCTCTTTTTTTACCTAATATGTAGTTTATTTTTAAAAAAAGTCCACTTCTCCCTTAAAATCTCTCTCTTCAACCTTTGGGCATTATGTTTGTCATTAGCACACCTACTTCTTTTTTAAATTTTCTACCTCCCAAAGGTTTTGGCTGCAGTATAGTGCAAATTGTGAGAATGCAAATGTACGAGGTTCGTCTCTCAGCCGGGAACAAGCACCAGGCGGTTGCTGGAAGGAGAGAGAAAACTTTGTTTCTGAGAGCCAGATTCCCAACACATACCCAGCACGGCTCAGCTGTCAGGGTGGCAGCATTGGGGCTTCCCAGCAATCCGCTTTGGTGGGAAGATCCTTAAAGGGTCCGAAGGAAAACCCACCCTCTGGGATTCCTTATGAAAAGGATTTGGCTGGGATTTCGGGGGAGGGGGCTTTCTGGGGACTCTGAAATTGAGTATACCTTTCCTGTCTTTTCATAATCAGGTATTATCTAATTGGAATGTAGATCTTTTTTTCTTTTTTTTGCATGTTTCTTCACAATTACAGTGTAGCAGTTGAAGCACCTGAGTTCATAGAATAACTCACAGAGGAATGGGTAGTTTTTGCTTGGCTTCAGATTCACTTCCTCTCACTGTGTCTCTCGCACAGTAATAGCGTCCCGTGTCCTCCAATTTGAGGTTGTTCATTTGCAGATACAGCTGGCTTTTGGCATTGTCCCTGGAGATGGTGAAGCGTCCCTTGACTTTGTCTGAGTAGTAAATAGTGCTGGAACTGGGGTTTATGCCTGCGACCCATTCCAGTCCTTTCCCTGGATACTGCCTCACCCAGCTCATGCCATAGCTGCTGAAGGTGAATCCGGAGCCTTGGCAGGAGAGACGGAGGGAGTCTCCAGGTCTTCTCACATCCCCTCCGGACTCCACCAACTGGACCTCTGACTGAACACCTAGAAAGACACGTTGTTTAATAAGACCCTCTGCAGGTAAACACAAAAAAGGGGATAAAAATAATCTTTTTGGAGGGAAAAAATAATACCTCTGAGGACTAGTGATAACAATATGAGGCTTATCCACAGTGTCATTTTTGCTTGCCCTAAAGATCAGAGGAGTCTTACTGCTGGGAAAAAATTCAAAGAAGCACCCAAACTTTGTGTTGTTGGGCGTAACAGGGGAGCAGGATCATATGGCTCCTTTGAGCAGGAAGCTGTCACTGAATTTGCATAGCCCGCAGCATAAAAGAGCCAGGAGATACCCTGACTTTTTAAATTTCCTTCAACATAAAGACATATAGACATATAGTTAAAATGCTGAACAACTCCCAACATCAGTCAAGGCACAATTTCTAAATCCTTAAGAAATGAGTGAAGCAGCAGGTTTATCTTATTGGAGGTAAAATCATGTCTTGCATCATTAGAGGTCATATGATTGATTTGAGCAGGAAACTGCTGGTGAATTCCTGTAGTTTTCTTTATCAAAATGCCAATCTCTGCTCTGACCTTGTAGAGATTCCTGAGGCTGTTACGCACGTGATATTTGGATGATGAACCATTCCGAAGCCCATCAAATTGTTATATAAAAAGGTGGAGATTTTCAGGGGTGGAAAGATTTTCTTTCAAAAACTTCAACTCTGAAAAATCTTTCTACAATTAAAACTCAAAACCAACATGCAGAAATAGCCATACAACAAATTTTTATAACCACACTAGAAACAGAATGGGAGGACATACGACAGTTCACTCAATTTGCTATACTACTTTCCCTTAACCATTATCTGTTAAAGAAATTAAAGTTAATCTGATGCAGGCTAGGCAATGAACAATGCTTTCCAAAAGACAAGGATTGAATTGAAAAAGCTAGACACATATTAAACCAATGAAATCACTTTAGAACCAAGCACATGGTGCTTTGACCTTCTAGAGTTCCTTCAACCTTCCTTTTAAACATATTTTGTGATGCTAAACAAGCTTCAACACCAGCTGAGATGGATTTCTTAATCCTTAAGAACTAAGTCAAGCAGCAAATTTATTTTGGAGGTCCCTCTTTATCTGGGAATTGACCATCTTTCATTTTGGAGAGGATTGTACTGCCCTAGACAGACTCGGTACGTATTCTGGGGGTCCTTCTGGACTCACAACTCCTGCTCGAGGATCAGGTGGCATTTGTGGCCAGGAGGCCCTCCTCCCACCTTCATTCTGTTCACCAGTCATGCCCCTTCCGGCATTGGGAGTCTCTCTGTTCAGTCACTGTTCCAATGTCATCTCTTGGTTACACTATTGCAATGGGTTCTCTTGAAGAGTATCCGGAAGCTACAGCTGGTTCAAAATGCGGCCCCATTAAAACTCATTGGTGCCCCTAGTATGGCTCATATAACACCTTTTCTCTAGGTGCTGCATTGGGCACCATTTTGCTTACAGCTCTAATTCAAGGTGTTGGTTATTACCTTTCAAGCCATACATGGAACGGCTCCAGGTTACATGAGGAACCTCCTCCATTACATCAACCCTTCCCATCCAGTCAGGCAGAGGGGGAATGATGTGGACCCCATCAGGGAGAAGATGTCAGCTGGCAGGGCCAAGGAGGAGAGCCTTCTGTGCTGTTGCCCCTGCCCATTGGAATGTTCTCCCACAGAAGTGCGGTGGGCCTCTACCCTCCCACTTTTCTGGAAAGCACTAAGACCTGGCTCCAGCAACTTGCATGAGGCGATAAGAGTTTTCCTCAATCCTGGGGGTGTCTGGTGCCCTTCTGTCACTCCTGAGTTATTCACCAATTCATCATTCTTGGAATTCATTTATTATTTGCAAGATTGTTTTGATGCTGTTTTTTTAATTGATTTCATTCCTTTGTGAACCACCCAGAGTCTCTTTTCAATGAGATGGGCATTGACAAATTTGATATCTATAAACAAACGAACATTAAAGGACATAGACCTACTTTGAGCGGACCCTGCTCCTGAATTTACACAGGTTTGGGGATCAATGTCCTATTCTGTGCTTTGAACATGGAGATTGCTTGAGCCTTTGTTACATAAACCAGTCACAAATCCATCAAGGTTATATGTTCAAATCTCTCAAAGGGATTAAGATTACTAAAAGAGGAAAGTTTTCTTTTCTTTTTTTCTTTTTTTTGCAAAAGCCCCAACTCTGAAAAGTGGTTCTAGAATCCAAACTCAAAACTAACATGCACAGACACCCATACGGAATTATTTATTAGCCACATTAGAGACAGAGTGGAACAGCATACAACAGTTCACCCACAATTAAGCTACCATGCTTTGCTAAACCCAACAAAATTAATCTGATGCAGGATACACAAGCAAGAATTATTTTCAAAGAACAAGGACTGTATCTTTGCATTTCACAAAGTAAAACCAAGAAATCACTTTATCACCAAACATTTTGTCGAGAAAATTTGAATAAGTCACCTTGTGGTTTCCTAAAAATTCAGTTAGCTTTATGGTCAAGAAACGAGGACGATAGTGAACTCACCCATGGTTTTGTGGAGAGAAAAATACCTTCTCCAGGAATGGAACTGACATGGGAACATCTCTATGGATTTTCAAAGCACCAACCAAGAGAATCATCAGCCTGAGAATTGAAACTTCATCAGGAAATCCTGCTTTCATTTTCCTGCCCCTCCCCCCATGGCTAATGGGATTCTCTGGGACAATACTGCCCCCTGGTGTGCAAGAGGAGCCGAAGCAGGCCTGGTTCTCCAGGGAGATGCTCCTATTGCTAGAGAGGAAGTGAGTCTGGGAAGACTTGACTCAGCTCCAGAAGATCAGAGCAGCTGTAGTGAGAAAGCAAAGGTGCTCTTTCATTTCCTCATCCGAAATAGGCTTGGAAAGGTGACTGGTCTGGAGGGTTTGCAGAGGGCAAACTTCTTATTTTCATCCTTCTAATAGAATCATCAGGCCTTGTAGTCCGAAAAGAGATCAGGACTACTTCAGGAGAATTGGGCAACACTCTTTCCCCCGCCCCCCTTTAGCCTCGTCTTTCCCTCAAAGAACATATTTGCTTTTCAATGCCAACTTTCCTGCTCACCAGCTTAAAGGTGCCCTGGGGAGATTTCTCCTATATTATCTGTGAAATGAACAAATCCAAAAGTGTGGATGAAGAACAAAGTGCGGCTGTGAACAAAGGAGATTTTCTGTTTGGATTTCAGATTGACTTCTTCTCCTCTAGTTCTGCTCACAGAAAATATTATCAGCAGGTAAGCAAAACATTTGAATTTATTCCTCGATTTTCTATTCTAACTCTGTGACTTTTTATGTGTTTGTTTGTTCTGCTAAGGAGAGTAAGTTTTTGTGATTTTTTAATTTGTCTTTTTAGGTAAAATTCTTCACAGTTTTGGCATACCAGTGGAAACTGTGGCTCATGGATGAACCTGCAGAGCTGCTCTGAGGAATGGACAGTTTTTGCCTGGCTTAAGATTCACTTCCTCTCACTGTGTCTCTCGTACAGTAATAGCGTCCCGTGTCCTCCAGCTTGAGGTTGTTCATTTGCAGATATAGCTGGCTTTTGGCATTGTCCCTGGAGATGATGAACCGTCCCTTTACTTTGTCTGAGTAGCGAATAGTATTTGAAGTGTGACTTATCTCTGCAACACATTCCAGTGATTTCCCAGGATACTGTCTCACCCAGTTCATGCCATAGTCCCTGAAGGTGAATCCGGAGCCTTGGCAGGAGAGACGGAGGAAATCACCAGGTCTTCTCACATCCCCTCCAGATTCCACCAGCTGGACCTCTGACTGGACACCTAGAAAGACATGTTGTTTAATAAGACCTTCTGCAGGAAAACACACAAAAAATGGGGATAAAAATCCTCTTTTGGGAACGGAAAAATAATACCTCTGAGGGCCAGTAGTAACAATATGAGGTTTATCCAGGGTGTCATTTTTGCTCAATCTGAGGATCGAAGGAATCTTACTGATGGGAAAACATTCAGACAAGCACTCAAACTTTGTGTTGTTGGGTGTAGCAGGAGAGAAGGGTGATATGGCTCCTTTGAGCAGGAAGCTGTCACTGAATTTGCATAGCCTTCAGTATAAAAGACCCTAGCACTGGTTTAATCTTCTAAAGTTCTTTCATCGTGCATTTTAGACATGGTATGCAGTGCTGAACAAGTCCTAACACCAGGCAAGGCACAATTTTTAAATCCTTAAAAATATGTAAAGCGACAAGTTTTGGTTATAGAAGGTAAAACCATGTCTTGCAAGTTGAAGGTCGTATGTCTCATTTGAGCAGGAAACTAAAGTTGAATTCACACAGTCTTCTGCATTGAAATCCTAGTTTCTGCTCTGACCTTCTAGAGATTCTTGAGATAATGTTGTGCACATGACATTTAGATGATGAACCAGTCCTAAGCCCATCAAATTGTTATACAAAGAGGTGCAGATTTTCAAGGGTGAAGTTTTATTTCAAAAACTTCAACTCTGAAAAATGTTTGTAGAATCCAAACTCAAAACAACATGCAGGAACACCTACACAAAATTATTTTAATACCCACAATGGGGGGGGGGCTATGACAATTTCCTCATTATGATAAGCTACTTTCCCTTAGCCATTGTTTGTTAAAGAAACTAGTGATAATCTGATGCAGGTTATATAACCCAGAATGCTTTCTACAGACAAAGATTGCATCTTTGTGAGCCTGAAGGAAAACCCAAAACATCACTTTACGACCAAGAACATGGTGCTTTGACCATCTAGAGTTCCTTCAAACTACATCTTAGACATCTTTTGTCACGTTCAACAAGCTCCAATACCAGTCTAGACAGCATTGTTTTAATCCTTAAGAACTATGTGAAGCAGCCAGTTTATTTTGGAGGTCCATCTCTATCTGGGATTTTACCATTTTTTGTTTTAGACGGGGCTGCACTGTCCCAGACAGAGCCAGCGCACAATCTGGGGGTCCTCCTGGACTCATGACTCCTGCTCAAGGAGCAGGTGGCAGTTGGGGCCAGGAGATCCTTTGCCCACCTTCGTGTGGTATGCCAGTTATGCTCTTTCTTGGAGCGGGAGGCTCTCTGTTCAGTCATTCATGCCCTGCTTATCTCTCAGTTAAACTTCTGCAGTGCGGATATCATGAGACTACCCTTGAAGAGTATCCAGAAGCTACAGCTGGTGCAAAATGGGGCCACGTGAACACTCTTGGGTGCCCCTAGGATGGCTCATATTACATGAGTTCATTGTTGGCAGTTTGCTTCCGGGTCCAATTCAAGGTGTTGGTTATTACATTTCAAGCACTACATGCCATGTGTCCAGGTTACATGAGGGACCGTCTCAGCCCCATAACATCATCCCGTCCCAACCGTCAGGCAGAGGGGGCAAGTTGTGGGTGCCATCAGCAAGAGAATGTCAGCTGTTGGGGCCCAAGAGGAGAGACTTCTGTGCCATTGCCCCCACCCTTTGTAGTATTCTCCCCCATAGGTGCGGTGGTCCCGTGCCCTCCCAGTTTTCTGGAAAGGTCTTAAGACCTGGCAGCAGCAGCTTCCATGAGGCCATAAGAGTTTTCATGAATCCTGGGGGGGGGGGGGGGGGGTTGGCTGGTGCCCGTCTGTCACTCCTGAGTTATTCTCCAACTTCATCATTCTTGGAATTCATTTATTACTTGTAAGATTGTTTTGATATTGTATTTTAAATGACTTTATCCCCTTTCTAAACCACCCAGAGTCACTTTTCAACAAGAAGGGCACTGAGAAATTTGATATATCAATACATAAATACATATATAAACACAAAAGGACATATACCTAATACGAGCAGGAAACTTCTCCTGAATTTAGATAGCTTTGGGGATCAAAGTGCTACTCTGTCATTTGACCTTGTAGATTTCCTTGAGTGTGTATTACACAAATAATAGTTACATGATGAGAAAATCATAAACCCATCAAGATAATATGTTCAAATTTCTCAAAGAGATTCAGATTTTCAAGGGAGGAAGTTTTTGTTTTGTTTTTTTTGCAAAAGCTCCATCTCTGAAAAGTGTTTCTACAATCAAAACTCAACACTAACATGCGCAGACACCCATAAAGAATTATTTAATAGCCACATTAGAAACCAAGTGGGAGAGCATATGACAATTCACCTATTATTTTAATTTACCATGGTTTGTTAAAGCCAACAAAGTTAATCTGATGCAGGCTACATAAGAAAAAATAATTTCCTAAGAACAAGGACTGAATGTTTACAAGTCAATGTATCTTTGCTAGTAAAACTAAGAAATCACCTTATCACCAAACATTTTTCTGAAAAAGTTGAATGGGTCACCTTGTGGTCTCCGATAAATTCAGTTACCCTTATTTTCAAGACAGGAGGTCTACAGTGAACTCAGCCTTGGTTCTGTGGAGAGAACAGTAGCTTGTTAAGGAGCAGAACTGATATTGGAGGGTCCCTATGAAATTACAAATTGAAACCCCAATAGAAACCTTGGTTTCGTTTTCCTGCCCCTCCCCCCATGGCTCATGGGGTTCTGTGGGACAATACTGCCCCCTGGTGTGCAGGATGAGCCGAAGCAGGCCTGGTTCTCCAGGGAGATGCTTGTACTGCAGGAGAGGAAGTGAGTCTGGGAAGACGTGACTCAGCTCCAGAAGATCAGAGCGGGTGTAGTGAGAAAGCCAAGCTGGTCTTTCATTTCCTCATCCGAAATAGGCTTGGAAAGGTGACTGGTCCGGAGTGTGTGTTGAGGGCAAAGTTCTCATTTTGATCCTTCTGATGGTATCGTCAGGCCTCATAATCCGAAGGAGATCAGGTCTGCTTCAGCAGAGTTAGGCAATGCTGCCCTTTGCTTCCTTCATTCTAGGTTTCCTGATCGAAAATAAGGATGGCAGCTATTTTGTTTTTAAAGATTCCCTCTTATGCTTCTGCTTTGCTATTTTGCAGTGATAATAACCCTCACTTTATCACCTCTCCTTTATTTTCATTGGATAACTGTGATTTTCAGTAGTGTGAGACGTAATATAAACCATACTCTTTTTACCTAATATGTAGTTTATTTTAAAAAAAAGTCCACTTCTCCTTAAAATCTCTCTCTTCATCCTTTGGGCATTATCTTTGTCATTAGCACACCTACTTCTTTTTCACATTTTCTACCTCCCAAAGGTTTTGGCTGCAGTATAGTGCAAATTGTGAGAATGCAAATGTACGAGGTTCGTCTCTGAGCCGGGAACAAGCACCAGGGGGTTGCTTGAAGGAGAGAGAAAACTTTGTTTCTGAGAGCCAGATACCCAACACATACACAACACGGCTCAGCTTTCAGGGTGGCAGCCTCGGGGCTGCTTTGGTGGGAAGATCCTTAAAGGGTCCGAAGGAAAACCCACCCTCTGGGATTCCTTATGGAAAGGATTTGGCTGGGATTTCGGGGGAGGGGCTTTCTGGGGACTCTGAAATTGAGTAGACCTTTCCTGTCTTTTCATAATCAGGTATTATCTAATTGGAATGTAGATTTTTTTTTTGCATGTTTCTTCACAATTACAGTGTAGCAGTTGAAGCACCTGAGTTCATAGAATAACTCACAGAGGAACAGGTAGTTTTTGCTTGGCTTCAGATTCACTTCCTATCACTGTGTCTCTCGCATAGTAATAGCGTCCCGTGTCCTCCAATTTGAGGTTGTTCATTTGCAGATACAGCTGGCTTTTGGCATTGTCCCTGGAGATGGTGAAGCGTCCCTTGACCTTGTCTGAGTAGTAAATAGTGCCGGAAGTGGAGCTTATGTATGCCACCCATTCCAGTCCTTTTCCTTGATACTGTCTCACCCAGCTCATCCAGTAGCTGCTGAAGGTGAATCCGGAGCCTTGGCAGGAGAGGCGGAGGGACCCTCCAGGTCTTCTCACATCCCCTCCAGACTCCACCAACTGGACCTTCTGACTGGACACCTAGAAAGAAACATTGTATATTAAGACCTTCTGCAGGTAAAACTCAAAATCGGTGATAAAAAGCTTTTAGGATGAGAAGAATAATACCTCCTGAGGACTACTAATAACAATATGACATTTATCCAGGGTGTCATTTTTGCTAAATCTAAAGTTGGGAGTGTCTTATTGATGGGAAAACATTCAGACACACACTCAAACTCTCTGTCTTTCGGCGTAGCAGGAGAACAGGATGATATGGCTCCTTTGAGCAGGAAGCTGTCACTGAATTTGCA